>NC_060140.1:652932262-653233304 GCF_021461385.2 Schistocerca piceifrons | reverse complement strand
CGTTATTGGATGATGTAAGAATAAATCGTGAGATGAATAAAACAGTAATTGAAGTAACGAGTAAATCGTGTACAAATAAATTAATAGAGGCTGAAAAATATACGGAAGCAACCAACACAAAAATAGTTCTGAACAGAACGGGGATGTTGTTGTTGTGGTCTTCAGTCCTGAGACTGGTTTGATGCAGCTCTCCATGCTACTCTATCCTGTGCAAGCTTCTTCATCTCCCAGTACCTACTGCAACCTACATCCTTCTGAATCTGCTTAGTGTATTGATCTCTTGGTCTCCCTCTACGATTTTTACCCTCCACGCTGCCCTCCAATGCTAAATTTGTGATCCCTTGATGCCTCGAAACATGTCCTACCAACCGATCCCTTCTTCTAGTCAAGTTGTGCCACAAACTTCTTTTCTCCCCAATCCTATTCAATACCTCCTCATTAGTTACGTGATCTACCCACCTTATCTTCAGCATTCTTCTGTAGCACCACATTTCGAAAGCTTCTATTCTCTTCTTGTCCAAACTGGTTATCGTCCATGTTTCACTTCCATACATGGCTACACTCCATACAAATACTTTCAGAAACGACTTCCTGACAATTTAATCTATACTCGATGTTAACAAATTTCTCTTCTTCAGAAACGATTTCCTTGCCATTGCCAGTCTACATTTTATATCCTCTCTACTTCGACCATCATCAGTTATTTTACTCCCTAAATAGCAATACACCTTTACTACTTTAAGTGTCTCATTTCCTACTCTAATCCCCTCGGCATCACCCGATTTAATTTGACTACATTCCATTATCCTCGTTTTGCTTTTGTTGATGTTCATCTTATATCCTCCTTTCAAGACACTGTCCATTCCGTTCAACTGTTCTTCCAAGTCCTTTGCTGTCTCTGACAGAATTACAATGTCATCGGAAAACCTCAAAGTTTTTATTTCTTCTCCATGGATTTTAATACCTACTCCGAATTTGTCTTTTGTTTCCTTTACTGCTTGCTCAATATACAGATTGAATAACATCGGGGAGAGGCTACAACCCTGTCTCACTCCTTTCCCAACCACTGCTTCCCTTTCATGCCCCTCGACTCTTATAACTGCCATCTGGTTTCTGTACAAATTGTAAATAGCCTTTCGCTCCCTGTATTTTACCCCTGCCACCTTCAGAATTTGAAAGAGAGTATTCCAGTTAACGTTGTCAAAAGCTTTCTCTAAGTCTACAAATGCTAGAAACGTAGGTTTGCCTTTTCTTAATCTTTCTTCTAAGATAAGTCGTAAGGTTAGTATTGCCTCACGTGTTCCAACATTTCTATGGAATCCAAACCGATCTTCCCCGAGGTCCGCTTCTACCAGTTTTTCCATTCGTCTGTATAGAATTCGCGTTAGTATTTCGCAGCTGTGACTTATTAAACTGATAGTTCGGTAATTTTCACATCTGTCAACACCTGCTTTCTTTGGGATTGGAATTATTATATTCTTCTTGAAGTCTGTGGGTATTTCGCCTGTCTGATACATCTTGCTCACCAGATGGTAGAGTTTTGTCATGACTGGCTGTCCCAAGGCCATCAGTAGTTCTAATGGAATGTTGTCTACTCCCGGGGCCTTGTTTCGACTCAGGTCTTTCAGTGCTCTGTCAAACTCTTCACGCAGTATCTTATCTCCCATTTCATCTTCATCTACATCCTCTTCCATTTCGGGGATATCAAAAAAGAAAGAAGAAGTCGTTTAAAAATCCTAACAGTTCACAATGAAGATCGGGTAAAATTTATTTCATCTTATTCAAAGAAGAACGGCAATCTATCAAATTTGGAGGTAATACGGCAACACATGATTCAGTGTACAAGATGTACAAAAGAAGTACACAAAAACTTAAAGAAAATGTAGAACGGTAAGTCGCTATGTCGCGGATACATCTCTGTAGAATTAGTCAAATTTCTCCAGATATGATACCAGAGACTCACCTTGATGTAGTGAAATTTTATAATCGTGTGACACAACCAGAAGAAATGCGGAAAGACTGGAAATTAAGCTTTTTAAGGTAAATAAATGAAAAGGGAGTTATGACGATCGATATTTATCATTGCATTGACGTATTATCGGCTAATGGACGCCTGTATTCCATTTCTAGTAATTCCTTTTTCACATGATGCTTTCGTTAAATTGGAGTGATTCCTGCAGCGTTGTGTGAATATACTGCGCTGGAGCTTACGCTACGGTGCCAGTGAACAGTGTTATAATTCCATCCAAGGGCTATTGTCCAGAATTGGCGTGCGAATCAGCCGAAGCCGCCGAGATCATTACGACAATCATCCCATCGGTGCACCAGGTTTAAGATACCCGTTCGATAAACCACCGCGTGCTGCTCCATGAAGAAGCCCGCTACGACCTGCTGTATTCGTCCGACTGGATTCGTCGACCCTTCAAGGCTGTTTTTTAAGAAACCGGAGGCTTCATAATCCCATTGGGAGAAATGAGATCTTTAGGGCGGGTCGTCGAGTATCTCTCATTTCATTTGGGGTAGCTTCTGCGTTACGACATTAGCAATACTGGGACGTGCGTTATAATGAAGCATCAGCACGCCTTGTCGCAGTTTTCCTGGATGTTTCGCCGCCTTGTTTGCACGCTGTAATTTCTCCACCGTTGCACAGTACCGTTTCCCAGTGATAGAGACAGCAGGTTCCTTGAAATCAATAAGCAGTGGGCACCGGTTATCAAAGAACAGGATCAGCATCATCATTCGAGCTGATAGCTGACTTTTGAACTTCGTGAACAACATTGTATCTTCAAAGCTTACGGCTCTGTTCCCCAGTTATTGCGCCAGCTTTCGTCACATGCAACATTACGCTACAAAAACAAGCTGTTTTCGACACTGAAACGCATCAGTTCCTTCAGGCAAACACCCATCCCGACTGTTTTATGTTCGGCATTCAGCGCTCGGAGTATTCAATGATAGAAGATCTCAGGTTAGCCCAATTCTTTCCGTGTAATGTGTTGCATAGCAGTGAGGCTCATACCGAGATTCTGTGCAAGCGTACATATGGTTATGCCCCGTTCCGCCTTAATCGTATCATCAACTACCCGGTTGATGTTGTCCGTAATGTCCCAGATCGACCGGCATCTTGTGTCGAATCGCAACCAGCATGGAACTCGGCGCGGTGTTGCGCATTCTTCATTCACCGATGGGCGTCTGCCCTTCGATAGTCAGAAAAAGGAAAAGGAACCACATTGGTGCCTATATACCCGCATCGTAGTCGTGGTGGATTGCATATACTCTGAAGCATCGCACTCAAACGGAAACTTTGTGTTCACCCATGACATCACATCTATGATGTGATACTTTATGGTGGAGTTGTTCCGAAGTGTTTCCAGATAATTTTTGAAAGCGATTTTTTTCTTTTCACTGCATTTCTTTTCTGAACTTTTATCTGTATGTTGTGAGACGCTTAGAGCTAATCGCATCCTGTAAGACAATCATTAATTACAATGTTTAAGCCAGTAAGTGGTGCGATTAACGAAAAATTGTATCCTTCTTTTTCCAGAAAAGAACTTTGACACTCAGTCGATGACTACGGTTTTCCACAGGTCAACTTCAGCAGAGTTTCGGGTAATAAATGGCTCTGAGCACTATGGGACTTAACGTCGGAGGTCATCAGTCCCCTAGAATTTAGGATTACACAAACGTAACTAACCTAAGGACATCACACACATCCATGCGCGAGGCAGGATTCGAACCTGCGACCGTAGCAGTCGCACTGTTCCGGACTGAAGCGCCTAGAACCTCTCGGCCATCGCCACCGGCTTCGGGTAATAGTCAGATGGTTGTTCTTTAAATACGGTGACAGCGTACAACGTCATTGCTGCCCAAGTAATTACAATATAGGCTAGTCTTTTACTTAGAGGACATAAAGGATCATCTGTCGTGATTAACACTGCAGCAGTGAGGTATGTGTATACTTGACTCGAGCTTGAAGTTCACCAACTTCCACGTTGGGAACTTCTGTTGAGCACTAATTCTGTACGACGGAAATGGGATTGCCTTTCTTTTTTGCTGGAAGTAAAGTTTCCCGCTAGCAGAATTACGTCCTATAACAGCGGAAAAACATTTTTTCTGTACGTGGAAGTCGCAGTTTCAATGAGACTGTGAATAGTTACCGTAGTTTGCGAAAAATGTATATTTTGCAGCCACGATTCTGCGGAGATATTCTATCGTAAGCTTAATAACAAGGGTAACTTGCCAGCACTGTTTACTAGTATTACTCCTAAGACGCTGAATGTGTGTGCTATTCTGAGCTGAAGTGGTTGATACAGTAGAGGAACTAGTGACTGAGTTGCTGTTAGTACGATTCATCAGGAATTATGTCTTCCTACTTTCGTTTCGTAACGATTTCTTACTAGTAGTTGCTTTATTTTGCAGTGAAGGTGCATCACGAAGTTCTTATGGACGTTCTCGATACACGCAGACACACAGTCTTCTATAGTTTTCGTAAGTCTCAAATGGATTTCGTGTTCAACATATACTAAAAGACACGCAAGCCCTCTAACTACAAAGAGGTCTGCAAGTCCAACAGATCAGATAGCATATTTTGTACGTACTGTGATCCGATAGACACAGCAAGAGGGTAAATGTCGGATGTATGAAGATATATATGTAAATTTTAAACATGCTCGATATACTTCGGAGAAATATGGAACGTCACACCATGAAGCAATTTTTCGAATGGGTCGGAAATCGGTAAATCTGATGCACATGCAGAGACGAACAAATAACTCCAGTTTCAGAAAAACGAGATGACTTATTCAAGAGAGAGTGCTTCACAGATAGAGTAGGTCAGCAACGCGTTGGTCGACCTCTACCATTATGCTAGCAGTTAGTCTGCTTGCTATTATTTGACATAACTACTGTTATATCCTAGCCAGTAATGCCACCCGAGCCCGCTGCCAAAAGGTTGGCAGCATCGAAGTCCGAACGCCGTCCGCATAAGCAGCGCCAGCGGGACAGGAAATCGCCGCAAGTCTGCGCGCGCCACCGCTGGCTTCTGGTTCTTAAGCGCTGGAGTCGCGAGCGCTAGGACAGTTCTGTATTCGCCGCTCAGTTGTATACTCGCCACCGAATTGTGTACTTGCTAGTCAGTTGTGTGTTCATCGCAGCAGAGTTGTTGTTTGTCGTCAGCCGACGCTGACCTAGCCGCTCCGACTCGAACTAGACAGATTTCTGTAGACACGGAGTTCACTACTGTGTTTCTGTATCTTCGTTAATAAAGATAAGTACCGACTTTTATTTAATCAGAGTGTTTGGGTTTTCATCTTTCTGTTCACTGTTCCAGCGGACCGGTCGGCCCGCTATTAAAAGTGTGGCGGTGACTTCGTAAGCCGTTTCTACAGCGAATTGTGTGTCGCTACGAACGCCGCCACAAAAACTACTGCATGTCTTTTTGAGGGACATCGTACCAAATACTGTCCCATAGGCGCATTGGATTGTCAAAATCCCAAGCTGGTTGGAGGACCCTGCCCAAAATGCTTCAAACGTCTTTCAAGTGCTGAGAGATTCTGGGACCTTGCTGGCCAAGGTAAGGATTTGCTAGCACGAGCACAACGAGTAAAACTCTCTCCGTGTGCGGGCGGTCACTGCCATGCTGCGATGTAAGCCCGGGATGCTTGGCCTGAAGGGCAACCAAATTAGACGTAGAATATCTCCGACGTACCGTTGTGCTGTAAGCACGCCGCAGATGGCAACCGAAAGCGTCGTGTTATGAAATGAAATAGCACCCCTGATCTTCATCCTGGTTGTCGGGCCGTATGGCGGGCGACAGTCATGCTGGCATCCCACCGCTGTCCAGTACGTCTACAGGAACGTCTTCGGCCTGGAATCACATTGACTTCAGTGATGAGTCACGCTTCGAATTGTGCCCCGATGACCAGCGACGACGTCCCACAATACTCCCCTGACAACGGCCAGTGGTGGTCTGGGTGCTATTTCTTTTCATAGCAGGATCTCTTTGGATGTCATCCGTGGTGTCCTTGTAGCACGTCGACTACCCTGAAATTGTAATAATTTATTTGTCAGCGTATGCACACCGCACCTGCCGATTTTCGTCCTATTACGATAATTGAATCGTGGTGCCTCGCCTTATTTCCCCACAGTGTATATTACAAGCTCATAGTCAGCGTTAAAATTATTTCTTGGAGTACTGTAGCACATATGGTACTGTTTGCTGTACCGTCAACCAGATATATTATTTTGACATTCGTAAATCGGTCGTACTGTCTATTAATAAAGAAGAAATTCAGTATTTAGTGTTTGTTCGGAAACAGACCAATTAAAGTGGAACTGGAGCGTGTCATTACTATAGTAGCACAGTGCAGGACGAGCATTTGTGTTGGCAGGCGGAGTGCGAGTGTGAAAGGCAGTCCATGTAGCGCTAGTAATCGAACACAGTCGAAACAATAGAATCAATGCTGTGGAGGCATCACTCATTGAAGCCTCTTGCTGTCAGAGTGGACGCAAGTTCATACAGAAATGGCCTGGTATCTGCAAGTGCGCCCTTCGGTTTCGTGGCAACATGTTGTAGATGCATGTTTGGCCATTACGACCTCCAATAAAAACCCATCCAAACACCATAGAAAGGGTAATATCACTTAGTACTCTACATAGGAATCTTCATGAAATCTGTGTGAGTTCTGAGAGACCAGCTACCGATGTATTTAATATTTCTGGAGACAGAATTTGCTTTGTCCGTCCAACGTGTGTACATAATGTTTGCCTTTAAAATACTTATCAGCGGCGTTGTTAAGAATTATGAACATGACTTCAAAACACTGGATTACTATACTCTAAAAAAAGTTTAACTTGGTCAGTGCGGTAAATACTTGGGATTGATGAGAAGCTAGAAACTATTTCCCTACTTTTAACATCCATGAGTCAGGTCATCTTGCAATGAAGCAGTTTTTGTGTGGGATGGTGAACACTTGCTCAGGTACTCACGAGTAAAGAATCTTGTACGAGCCAAAACTAACAACAGCTTGTCTCAGAAACATGATCAGTGTAGTATATTCGAAGCAGAAAAGTTATAGTATGGCTGTAGGGTTCCGCAAAAGCAAAAAACTCAACGTACTAAAAGTTATCTGCTGTCAATAGCTCAATTCTGCGAGAACATAGAGAGATTGTGAGGTGATGGATGAAGAGAATAAGTCAGAAACATAGCTATGAAGACAAGTTGCGGAAAAAGAGCTGTTAATAGTTAACACTCTGGACCGAAGTAGTGAACACGAAGGCAATTAGTTACATCGATACCCATGGTATCAGCTCGGATATTGTTACTGTACTGCGGCTAAATTTGATGTAAAATTTTATAATATGGCGCTATAGTGTCTGGTGGAGTACATGTCGGACGTGAAACTCCGAAATACCACCTCTCTCCGTCCATCATCTCAGTCCTCTCTCTCTCTCTCTATCTCTCTCTGCCCCCCTCGTCCTGTCACATCTATCTGTCAACTGCTCCTCCCCGCCCCATCTGCCAATCTGCTCCTTCCTTCTTTGTCCATCTCCTCCACTTCCAATACCACTTCCTCCTCACCATCTCCTTGTCGTTCTCCTCCCTCTCTCTGTCCACCACCACGACCACTATGTTTACCTCCTTCCCTTTCTGTGTCTATCACAACCTCTCTCTGTCCATTTCTCTCTCACCTATCTTCGTCCATCTCCTTCTGCAATATGTGTCTATCGCCTCCTCCCCCTTCCCTCCGAGCCGTCTGCATTTCTTCTCGTCTTCCTTTCTCTCTCCACGTTATCACACTCATACTAATAGAAAGCTGATGGTTATCACCTCAACAATATTCTTCCTAGATTGTAATTAATATGTTTATCGGATTTTTTTAATATCTGTCCTCAGAGTTTAGGTTGCCATCATATAAACTTGTCAAATATATTTCACACATTTTTAATACATTTCACCCTTATTTGTAAATATATTTGATCTCAATTTTTAGAAAATCTCGCCCTTCAGTTTTATTTGCAGTTAAGTCAATGTTTATTACGTTGAATCTCGTTGACTATGAGCTTTACAATGTTGTAATTGTGTAAGTACATCAATTGCTATATGTGCCTACTGCTGTGAAATGTATTGTCAACAGAGTTAGTGGTAAATAATTAATAAATTAAAACGTCATACTTCCTGTGGCAGTTTTCCTGCGTGAACGGCAAAAAAATAATAAGAAATAAACAATCTTCCTTTCACCACATGGTGCAGTCGTCACAGACATAAATTTCCGTAAAGGTTTGAAATAATGTGCAAAGATTTTTTGCAAATCCCTAAATCGTCTCGTTCTCATATATTGGATGACTAAAGTATGGTTATTCTCGCCTAGTGGCCTACACTGCTTTTTCACACACATCCTAACCACTTTCACAGATGGGTAGTTCTCACCTCCACAGTGATTCTTTGCAGACGGTAAATGATATGTGTACCAAGATTGACTGAAATCGGTACATTGGTTTAGGAGCAGATGTAGAACATACATACCGACAATATACACACATAGATATGTACACCATTTTTAAAATTTGTGTAGGTATGGAAACTGAACATACTAAAGTCGCCTTTGTTATGAAACGCCCATGTTAAAATCAATGAATATACTTCTCTTGATACAGAAGTAAAGCACAAGGAACACATTGTTGTTTGAATTCCGAAGACCAGCGTGTACTAAACCTTAGCTGTAGAAAAGATGCAGGCGACAGAGGCCCATAACCTATTTCGAGATACGACACTACTGATGTGAAACAGATATTTAGCAGTTTTTTATTGTGTTGTTATTCCTGGTGAGACATTTTGAAAGAGCGATGCTAGTAAGAAACAGATTTGCAATATGCTTGATATTTATGGACAACAAATTCCTGCCTCATCAGTGCAGATGTGTTTACATGAAAAATATTTCACAGTCGTCTGGGAATTTTCCACAGTCGAGTCTAACGCCGCGTATAGTTCAATATAGTTGTCGAAAACAGAAACTTACGAGATACATTGAAAGATGAAAACCACTGTATAGTTACTTCAAAGCATCATAGGACGGAATCAATCTAAAATGTTCAGTTACACCTTTCTCAGTCTCAGATTTGAATAAATTCAATAAACATATACAGTCATAATCCAGAACTTTATGACCACTGAGATTTAACGCAGCGTAGCGACTACATCGACCGGAAAGAGATTGTATAAGTGGAGCAGAGTCGAATGGGGAATCGTTCTAGCTGTGATACGGACCACAATGGAGGAATTCACTGTCTTTAACAACAGGTTCCTATGCCGTCTAATTCTGGTGGCAGATCTCATGACAGAGCACAATGGTGTTGCAGGCGAGAGTTTTCGGAGCACATCGGTAAATGCATATGGTTGAAAATGATACTCCATATCAGACGAACCCTACATGTTCCTTGTTGAGTGAATGAAATCGTCAGTTACGCTAGAAGTGGACACAAGATCATCGACAATAGGCATTGGACCAATAGACATGTATCACCTGGTGGAGTAAATCATATTTCCTATTACACCAGGTCGATGGTTCTCTCAAGATACTTTCATGGGACTTGTGATAGTAATCGAACTCAATATGACAGCTGAGGACTACGTGAACGTTATTGCGGACCACCCGCACTCTTAACCCTATGCCGATGACATATTCTATCAGGATGTCAATTTCCCAAGGCCAGAATCGTGCAGCAGTGGTCTGAGGAGCATAATAGTAAAACTGAAGTTGATGTTTATGTCACCAAATTCATGTGACCTGAACGTCATGTAACAAACGTGGCGCCCTTCTGAGATGCGGAAGTAATAGGAATTGAGTGAATTGTGCGTAGCTCTCTCGTGTTCCCTGGTAGGACTTGTATAGTCCGTGCCATGCAGATTCCATTCTTTACAGCATTACAGAGTTGGACCAATGCGCCATTAATATGGCGGTTGCAATGTTTTGACTCATCAGTGTGTAACGAGGTGCCAGTTTCGCTAAGTTATGTCAGACAATATGGTGTATATTTTCTCATATTCAGCTAATGTTTAACGTAACAAGTTACAGAATTATAACATTTTTTGGTATGGAACAACAAATTATTTTCTATGGGTCTCGAGTCTTCGAAGAGGACCAGTGTCATGAACTCCATCTGGCATTCGGTGGACTTTTTTTCAATAACAGATTGTTTCTGGGGACCACGAGATTCAGTTTCATTGGATGTTAAGGTCATTCGGTGATATCCTGGTGTTGCAGAAATGGTCAGGAAACTGAAATGGGAATTCTTGTACGAAATAGATCGTAATTCTGGCGAATCTGTATTCGAAAAACCCTGTAGGGCTGTTTTGCTACGGTCATATGAAAAGCATATCAGTAAGTGTGCGTTTGAACACTTATTCTAATTAGAACAGTAACGCAGTGTTCGTCTTGAGCTACGGCCACACTGATGCGTCGAGCAGTCCTCTGTTCGATATGACGAAGGAATACAACGTTGCGAATGGCATTTCCAATTGGAAGTTATGAAATGCCGGCCCATCGTACCCGCGCAGCATGAAGCCCGGGTCCCACGTTCTATTGCATATGCAAGGCACGTTGAGTGGCATGTCATAAATTATGATTGTGTACCCATTTTTATTCCTTCGATTCCAGCGTCGTCTGTGGAGAAATGAAGTCATAGCTTCTGACAAAACGTATGTAGATTTTGCTGCAAAATATTAATCTTCAGTAAAAGACGGAGGCTCCCATTGAAGATCTCAAAGTAGCTCCCCACCACCCACGCATGGGGTGGGGTAGAGGGGTCATATGTAGCATCACTGGACGTCCCCTTCCGAGAAAAACAATTTGGAATTCCAACTATTTTGATCCGATGTGCAATTCTCGAGACATTTAAAATGTCTTCAGTTAAATTGAACACCTGTGTATACGACTGTAGTAGTCTATCGTTACTATTGAGGAAAAATTAAGTCGCCAAACAAGTGCTATCATGTTAAATTATTTTTTTTTTTATCTTTATAGGATAATACTGATTGTTTCAAGACTTTACTTTGTTAGGAGAAGAAAATTCTGTTACTTTATTGCATTACTAAAAGTTCAAAAAATGGTTCAAATGGCTCTGAGCACTATGGAACTTAACATCTGTAGTCATCAGTCCCCTAGAACTTAGAACTACTTAAACCAAACTAACCTAAGGACATCACACACATCCATGCCCGAGGCAGGATTGGAACCTGCGACCGTAGCGGTCACGCGGTCCCAGACTGAAGCGCCTAGAACCGCAGGGCCACACCGGCCGGCTTACGAAATGTTCGAAGTGTAGTATCTTTCAAACAAACATTCAAACATAAAGATGGATTACATTTTATACACACGTATCTAGTACACTTCATTTGACATGTTTTGCACATTCAGTACACCTTCTTTGGGCGGTCTTCTTTACAGATGTTCCTGGGATTAGCGACACAAAGTGGTGCTGGGTTAGGGGTCAGGAATTATCACGATCAGCCGATTGCCTTCTGTTTGTGGTCGGTAACGAATCGCTAAGATCTCCTTGATGGGCTAAAGCTGAAAGATCAGATACTGAAATATTTCTTCCCGTTTCATTTTTACACGACACATGCGCGTTCAGCAGAGAGAAAAAAATGGTTCAAATGGCTCTGAGCACTATGAGACTCAACTGCTGAGGTCATTAGTCCCCTAGAACTTAGAACTAGTTAAACCTAACTAACCTAAGGACATCACAAACATCCATGCCCGAGGCAGGATTCGAACCAGCTTGCGGTTCCAGACTGCAGCGCCTTTAACCGCACGGCCACTTCGGCCGGCTCAGCAGAGATAGATCCATCAAATGAAAAGATACTTTTTTATAACATTTTATAGTTTTTCTTACACATTCTACTGAACTTAGCATCATGTTGACGACCCCAATAGCTTCAGTGCAGATTACGATGCAAACTGGTTTCCATTTTCCTTCATTTCTGCTTTTCTATTTTATCAGTCACTGTAATTTCTCTTTTATGAAGAGCTGAAAGCATCGTCATTTGCCACTTGTCTTGCCACTTGAGGGCAAAAATTTTATCATTGATTAAATTAATTCACCTATTTTTCGGTTTTTTGGTAAAGCAAGGATGCCTTACCAATTATTCTTACAGTTCCGCAAGCATTAGTCACTGTAATGGTGATAACAAAATAACGCCATATTAGTGCGCCAATTGTCAACACACAAATATTTTCAACATTCATGGTGACGGATTCACATACAAGCTAATCGGCATCACTGCCTGTCCGACAATAACCAGCTGCATTAAGCATAATGAAGACCTTGTCGTCACCTTCATTTAGAAGACTGAGTCAGCTAACATCATGTCACTTTATTCGAGAACACGGAAAACGTAAACAAGGTGAAATTACGATATAAATGACCTCTAAAGCGTATTAAGCATTCACTATGATATTGGGGTAATTCCTAGTACTCCAACAATTAGAACGCATAGCTGTGCAACAATCATCTCCGACTCGTTGGCCAGATTTAGCAGACGTTATACGTATCTATACGAATGTAGCAGATAACTGCTGTTAATATTTTTCATAGCAAGTCTTATGTGTACTCCTGGAGCATTGGAACGGTTAGCAGTGTAGCAGTGAAAGGGTTAAGCTTTACACACCATTGTGTAACTGTACTTCGCTAACGCGAGTTTGTTGGCGAGTAAAGGAAAACCCTTCGTACTTATGTGCACTGGTGCTCATTAAAAATGCAACACCTGGAAGGACGGCTACTACAGTTTTATCTTTTTGAATGTACACTAAAGCAGTCTGTAGAAACATTCGGGTAGAGGAACAAATATATTGGTGATATAAAATGATTAGATACTGTAAAGCAACCACGTCAATAATGTAACTTCGTATATACACATATTCATTAAAAAATTTGTTGTTTCGTATGTAAACATTCATATTATACATATGAGAATTAATATTTAAGCATATTACTTACACTGCTCTAATTCTTTTTATTAAATGTTGTCTCAAAGTTGTATCAGAAATCATTATCGACAAAGCAGTAATATGTTTTATATTATATCTCTATTCTTCTTCGTTGTGCACAGACTTGGCCGGAAGTGATGTGTAATAGACTGTCCAGGCGGAAGAGCTATTATAAATAGAGAAATGTGTTTTTGTAAACCTACTAGGAGCTGAGGTATTTTGCGTTGATATTCCAGTGTGTGCAAATATTAGTGAATATAATAGTTTCAAAGTTCAGAAACTTTATTTGATTAAAGAAGCACTGGAAACCCCCTGCATAATACATTTCATTTTTCCCGTTAATTTTCCTTCGTATCAAAAATCGGATGCGGGTTCAGCTTCATGTGCTACAGATGACAACGAGGCAAACAACGAAATAACAAGGGAAAAATATTTTCTGGCTCTAGAAGTGGATGAGGCATTCGAGGC
This sequence comes from Schistocerca piceifrons, assembly GCF_021461385.2. Taxonomy (NCBI): domain Eukaryota; kingdom Metazoa; phylum Arthropoda; class Insecta; order Orthoptera; family Acrididae; genus Schistocerca; species Schistocerca piceifrons. The sequence goes on along the minus strand of NC_060140.1, from coordinate 653,219,853 downwards.
AACCCACTTAAAGCAAATAACCAACCTCTCTTTATAAGAGTTATACTATTGAAACGTATTCCAGTTGCACATAAAAAAAGTCTCACTAAAACTGTGGTGCACATGTATTAAAGGACCATTCGCAATCATAGCATCTACATCAACATGTACGCCCGACAATTACCTTTAAAGTTCATAGCATAGAGTACTTCACATTGTGCACCATATTATGATTACCTCTCTACCTACATCTGCCTCAATATAAACATACTGAGGACCACTATGAAGTGTACGCCAAAGAGTTCCTTCTATTGTATGATGATCCAGTCTAGTGGGCAGCTTGAACTGAATAACAGCTTACTTCCTCTTGCGAGTGCGCTAATTCGTTTGATTTCTCTTCGCTGTTATTTACAAGGGCAAGGTCAAGTAGGTTGTAGCATATTCCTAGAGTTCTCTTTCAGTACAGTGTCTTCAAACTTAAAACGTAGGCTTTCATCGAATTGTTGGTGTCTTTCTTCAAGTGTCTCCCTGTTCAGTATTCTATGACTACCGCGCGTTAAAAATTCGGACACAAATGGAGAACGCTACTGTGTATATATTCATAATCAGTTTGCTATGGGTGCCATAAATGTGAGCAGTCCCTTGGGTTTGTCACACCAATTCGCTTTAACCAATCACCGTTTTCAAGAGGTTGTATTTTCCCAATTTTTTGCCAGTGAACCTAAGTATACCAATTATTTTACCTACAACTAAGCCTATGTGATCACTGAATTTCCTATCTCCATAAATAGCTACACGCAAATATTTGAATGATATTCCACCTTCACTGTATTTTGTTGATACTGAAGTTACAGGACATTAACCTTTTGCGATTTGTGAAGTGCACCATTTTGTGGTTGCCAATCTTTGCACCAATTTGAAACCATATTAAGATCTGACGTAACATCAGTTCAGATTTTGCAGACAGTAGGCATTTATTAATAACTGAATCATTTCCGAAAATTCTGAGGTTACAATTAATTTTGTCTTCCACGTCATTGATAAATAAGAAGAACAGCAAAAGTTACAACAAACTCTTCCTTCTACATTTGTAGTTGACTCTCCATTCGTTAAAAATAGTGCATTATAGCTACCAACAAATCCTTGTACCAATCACAAATTTTTGATAACGTACATGATCCTGTGGCTCAGCGATACAGGTGGCCGTAGCGTAGGTGCTGCTTAAACGAAGGGGTATCTGTTGACAGGCCAGACAAACGGTTCATTCCTGAAGAGAGGCAATAGCGTTTTCAGTTGTTGCAGGACCAACAGTTGGTTTATTTTGGTTTATTGCCTGATCTGGAATTGTAACATCAAGCAAAACGGCCTGTCTGTGCTGTTGATGCGAACAGTTGATAGGAAACAGCAACTACAACCTTAATTTTTCCCGACGGCATGCAGCTCTTTCTATAAGGCTAAATGAGGATGGTGTCTTGTCGGATCTCCAGGAGAGGACTACTCAGGGGAATATCGCCATCGGGAGAAACATATCGGTGCTTCCACGAGTCGGAATGTGTAATATTAAATCCCTTAATTGGGCAGGTAGATGAGAAGTTTAAAAGGGAAATGACTAGGCTGTAGTTGTTAGGGGAAACGATAATTTTAACTGTGATGGGAGACTGGATTTCGATAGCGGGATAAGGAAGAGAAGGAAAGATGTTAGGGGAATATCTACCTGGGGGAAGGAAATGAAAGACGAAGAGACCTGGTAGAGCTTCGCAAAGAGCATAATTTAATCACTGCAAACACATTGCTTAAGACTCATGGAGGAAGGTTTGTATGCCTGGAAGAGACATGGCGGCATCGTATTGTTTCATATTGGTTATATAATGGTAGCACAGAGATTATAGAATCATAATTTAAATTGCAAGCCATTACCAGGGACGGATGATGACTCTGCCCACAGTTCATTGGTTATGAACTGTAGATTAAAGTTGAAGGTTTTGATACCAGGTCGGAAATGTGACTTGGATAAGTTGAAAGTACCACAAGTTGTTGAGAGTTTCATAGATATCATTAGGCAACCACTGACTAGAATAGGGGAAAGAAATACAATAGAGGATGAATCGGTAGTTTAGAGAGATGAAATAGTGATGGGACCAGAAAAATAAATAGGTAAAAAGGAAGGCCTAGTATGAATAATTGGATAACACAGGAGATACTGAATTTAATTGGTGAAAGCAGAAAATGTAAAAATTCATCAAATTAACAGATGAAAAGGAATGCAAACGACTAAAAGGTGAAAGTGACAGCAAATGCAAAATGGATTAGGAGGAATGTCCATAGGACAAATGTAAGAATTTAGATGCATATTTCACTGAGAAAACATACATAATGCCTACAGAAAAATTATTAAGGAAGCTTTTGGAGAAACGAGAATCAGCTATATTAATATCAAGAGCTCAGATGGATGCTAAGGAAAGAAGGGAAAGCTGAAATATGGAAGTAGTAAATAGTCTATACAAGGGAAGTGAACTAGAATACAATGTTATAGAAAAGGAAGGGACCGTAGATCTATACTAAATGGGAGATATGATACTGCGAGAAGAATTTGATGGAGCACGGACAGATCTAAGTTGAAACAATGCCCAAGATGTAGACGACATTCCATCGGAGCTAATGAGAGCCTTGTGCAACATGTAGGACATAGGAGGAGCACCCTCAGACTTCAAGAAGAATATAGTGAGTCAACTGCCAAATAAAACATTTCCAGTCCGTTGTGTTACTGAACTATCAGTTGAATAAGTCAGGGTAGCAAATTACTAACACGAATTCTTTACAGAAGAATGGAAAAACTTCTAGAAGCCGATCTCGGGCAAGATCAGTTAGGATTCCGGAAAAATGTAGGAACACGCGAGACAATACTGCCAGTAAGATTTATCTGCGAAGATAGGTTAAGGAAACGCAAACCTTCATTTATAGCATTTGTAGACGTCGAGAATGCGTTTGACAATGCTGACTGGAATATCGTCTTTCAAATTCTGAAGGTAGCAGCGGTAAAATACAGCTAGCAAAAGGCTATTTACGACTTGTACAGAAACCAGATGGCAGTTATAAGAGTCTATGGGCTGGAATGGGATTCAGTGGTGAGAAGGGAGTGAGGCAGTACTGTATCCTATCCCCGATGTTACTAAGTTTCTACACTGAGCAGGAAATAAAGGGAAGCAAAGAAAAATTTGGAATTGGAATTAACTTCAGGAAGAAGAAATAAATACGATGAGGTTTTCCAGTGACATAATTTTACCAGAGACAGCGAAGGTCTCGGAAGAGCAGTTAAACGGAATGGACACAGTCTTGGAAGAAGGATATAAGATCAAAATCAACAAAAGTGGAACAATTATAATGGAATACAGCAGAATTAAAACAAATGACGCTGAGGGTATTCAATTAGGAAGTGAGACACTTAAAGTACTAGATGAGTTTTGCTGTTTGGGCAGCAAGGAAAAAAAACCTGATGATGTCGGAAGTTGAGAGAAAGGCAAGAAAAGCGTTTCTGTAGAAAAAATAGTTAGCACTGAATATCAACTTCAGTATTGGGAAGTCTTTCGTGAAAGTATTTATCTGAAGTGTTGCCATGCATGAAAGTGAAACATTAACGATATACTATTTAGGCAAGAAGAGAATAGAGGCTATTAAAATGTAATTCTACAGAAGAATGGTTAATATTAGAAGGGTGGATCACGTAGCTAATGAGGTTGTACTCAACAGAACTGGAGAGACAAGAAATTTATGGCAGAACTGGACTAAAAGAAGAAATCAGTTGACAGGATATATTCTGAGACTTCAAGGGATCACCAATTTGGTATTGAAGGAAAATGTTGGGGGTAAAAATCGTAGACGGAGATCAAGAGATGAATACAGCAAGCAGATTCAGAAAGATGCAGGTTGCAGTTGTTATTCAGATTTCAAGAGGCTTGTACAGTACAGGGTAACGTGGGGAGCTGCATGAGACCAGTCTTTGCACTCAGAACCGCAGCAACAAGAACTTTATCACACTTTCTTAACAGTCGTTGATTTGGTGCTCAGATAAATCATTTTGGAAGGAGGAAATACTGGATCAACCTTATGATTACTTGAAACCATGTATTTTCTAAATGCACGTAACATAAAGGCACCGTACGTGGACATCAGTCAGGATATTCATTAGGTATGCTTACTCAGGTAACTGATAAGGTTGAAGCGAAAATGGATACGTGGGTGCCCTCTAATTTTTGTTCCTTTGAATGACATTATGCAATACACCTGTATCTTTGTTCAAGAGTAAAGTGGTGCAAATGACAGTCTGGCCATGTTGATTCAGATTTACCATGATTTCCTAAGCTGCTTTAGGCAAATTCTGGGATGACGTCGCTGTCCACGGTACAGTAACATTCATACCTCCCATTTTCCGCAACCTTTGAGCATTGTCCACTAAGTAAGGCTAATAATTGATGTCAAAAGTAAATTAGGTTACACCGCACAAATGTCGCTAGCAATATCCTCTTTCGAGTCCCCTCTCCTAGCACTATGAAAAGCGTACAAAACATATGAAATTTTTTACTCTTTGCTTTTGACGCGCCGCTTTCTAATGTTAAGATAACATTCTACATAACCTTCAAACACGGAACATGCTGTACGTCGTCAAGCCTAGAACCTCAAATAAAAAATGACAGTTGGAAAATACACTTCAAGCAGTTTGCGTTACATCACGCCAAACGAAAACACCAAGAACTTAAGTACCAGCTTATTTAAGACAGGTAAAATCTGTCGTTATGGTAGTTTCCATACTTCAGTATTCCTCGCGTAGTATCCTACATTGGCACTGACCACATTACTGTTGATGCTATATGGCGTCCACTTGAGCTATTGACGATACTTGTCGAAGAACATCAAATCACAATAACAATTTTTTTTATTCTTCATTTAAATTTGTGTCACAGTTGCGTGTAATTTACTTCGTACATAGCCGTTTATTTTCAAACATGTCCTAACTGACACTAATTATCAAATCGAGATTCAACTGACTGTCCGTTGTCGTCTGCACAGAGAGGAAATGCTGAAGCAATAATTTTCGTGATCAGGCAGTCAGCCGTGAGGCCTTCCTCAAAATCATTTACGGAAGGTTTTACTATCACTGGCGAGTAAGAACTTAATTTTTTGCACAAAGATCAGACTGATACCTTAAGCACACGAAAAGTAATAAAATTCTATGTTACTCCACATCTTTTCTGTTCGTAGCGGTGGTCTCATGGAATGGTGCTTGCTAAGTATTCCGACACTCCCTGTTCAGTTTCACCCAAGTCACAAATTTTAACACGCATCAGTGCACGTCCCTCTGCCAGTGGGTAAGCCAAGCGAATATCGCAGGGATTCACTTTTTTTTCCTTTATTGAGTTTCAATTCCTCCCGAAGGGGGCGGGCTGGCAGCAGCTTAGTATGCTGCTCTACAGCCTACAGACTTTTATTTTAAAAACGGAAGAAGAAAAGAAACAAGAAAAAACAGGCGATAAAACGGTGACGTAAAGTGTAAAATGGTGGAAAAATGCGGAAAGTTAAAACAGAAAGCAAAAGGGGTTGGCAATGTTAATAAAAGACACAGGAATCAGACAAGTAACATAGTACACACACAATTAAAAAACACGGCGACAGTCTAGTTTCTGTTCGCAAGAGATAAAAAGCACACCTAGCGACAGTATGATGTCCGTTCGCAACACTTTCCAAAAAACACAACACGGAACACTCACTGTAAAACACTCACTGTAAATCACTGCACGAAAAGGGCGGCACAAAGATGACACTCCCGAGCCAAAGGCAGATGGGGGGAGGGGGGGGACCTGGAGGAGGGGGAAGAACAAGAAGGGAGCAAGGAAAAAAACGTAAAGGGGGGGGGGGGGGGGGAAGATTCACTTATATCCGGAAACCCTTTATAACGTGACTCCCGCTTTACACTGGGGTGAAATCGGTTTAGACTAGACCACGACAGAGACCGGTGCCATAGTGAACAAATACTCTTGAATGTTACCTGCAAACATATTTTGTGTCGTTGCCGAAAAAACAAACTTTTGTGGTTTTTCACCGCGGTTTCTTTTTCTGCACACAAGAATTCAATAACAGCACGGTGCTTGTAACGTGAATCGTATGGAGGCGCCACTGTGACACCGTACTATTGCTCTGCCATCTGCCAGAACGGTTCGAAAGTTCACCGGCATACAGAACAAAAGTCAAATATGAAGCATCAACAAGGACGTTTAACAATGTATATTAATGGCTTTTTAAAAAAAAATGTGGGGCACAATTTACTGAACGACCGTCGTCAAAAAGCAATATGAAAGGCCTCTGAAAAGAGAAATAGATTAATCCTGTGACATGCAACGAAAAAATTAGCAAATGGAGTCACTGTAACGACATCTCCCTGCAGCAACCTGGAACACACGCAATACAAACAAAACTTGTTATCAGACTCGTCGCCACTTGTCTTGGCTGTGCCTTCTTGCAATGTTTTGTGGTTCCTGGCTGGATGAGGAGAGAGTGGTACGATCGGTGGGTGGTTGGTTTCCTCTCACTACAACACAAAATGCACACGTGGGTAAAGTACTCTTTATTCCAGGAACTAATTGAGTACTTAATTTCAATAATATCCAGTCTGAAGTTCCACGGTTAACAGTAATCAAGTAACACGTACTAATTCTTGACTCTTGTCCATATCATAATTATATACAATGACTAAAGTTCCTCACACCTAGCTAAGGTATGACGCACGACAATCACGGTCTCACTTCTCAACTACTGCTTCCCTTTCGAGTCCCTGACTCTTTTGACTGATATCTGGTTTCTGAACACATTGTACTTGGCCATTCGCTTCCTGTGCTTTACCCCTGATTTTTGAAAGAGAGTACTCCAGTCAACATTGTCAAAATTGTTCTCTAAGTCTACAAATGCTGGAAACGTAGGTTTGCCTTTCCTTTATCTTTGATGAGTCGTAGGGTTAGTATTGACTAGTTTGTTCCCACATTTCTACGGAATCGAAACTGATCTTTCCCGAGGTCGGCTTCTACCAGTTTTTTTTCTGTAAAGAGTTCGTGCAAGTATATTGCAACCGTGACTAACTAAACTTATTGTTCGGTAATTTTCACACCTGTCACCACTTGCTGGCTACGGAATTACAATTATTATATTCATCTTGAAGTCTGAGGTCATTTCGCCTGTCTCATACGATGGGAGTGTTTTGTCACGGCTGCCTCATCCAAGTGTATCAGTGATTCTAACGGAATGTGGTCTACTCCCCGGACCTCGTTTCGACTTAGGCCTTTCAGTGCTCTGTCAGATTCTTCAGGCAGTATCGTATCTCCCATCTCATCTTCATCTACATCCTCTTCCAATTCCATAATATTGTCCTCAAGTACATCGCCCTTGTATATACGCTCTACATAACCCTTCCACCTTTCTGCTTTCCCTTCTTTGCTTAAGACGTGTTTTCCATCTGAGCTCTTGATAGTGATACATGTTGTCCTATTTTCTCCAAAGGCCTCTTTAATTTTCCTGTGAGCTACATCTCTCTTACCCCTAATGATATATGCTTCTACATCCTTATATGTGTCTAACTATTCCTGCTTAGCCATTTTGCCCTTCCTGTCGATTTCACTTTTGAGACGTTTGTATTCCATTTCGCCTGCTTCATTTACTGCATTTTTATATGTTCTCCTTTCACCAATTAATTTCAATATCTCCTGTGTTACCCAGGCCTTTATACTAGCATTGGTCTTTTTACGTACTTGATCCTCTTCTGCTTTGACTATTTCATCTCTTATCCTATCCATTCTTTTTCTACTGTATTCCTTACCTCTGATCTTATCAGTCATTCCATATTCTCCCTCTGACGCTCTCTACAACCTGTGGTTCCTTCAGTTGATACAGGTTCCATCTCCTTAATCTCCTACTTTTTTCCGTTTCTACAGCCTTAATCTGCAGTTCATAACCAACAGATAGTGACAGAGTCCACATGTGTCCCTGGAAATGATACACAATTCAAAACTTGGTTTGTAAGTCTCTTTCCAGCCATTAAGTAATCATTCCAAAACCTTTCAGTGTCTCCAGATCTCTTCCACGTACACAACCTTATTCAATGTTTCTTAACCCTTGCGTTAGCTATGATTAGGCTATGCTCTTTACAGAATTCTACCAGACTGCTTCCTCTTTCATTATTTACCTCCAGTTCATATGCACCTACTACTTTTCCTTCTCTTCCTTTTACTGTTATCGAACACCAGTCCCCCATGACAATTAAATTTTCGTCTCCCTTACCTATCTGACTAATTTTTATCACTTCATAATACAGTTTTTCAATATCTTCATCATCTACGGAACTAGCTGGCATATGAACTTGTACTACTTTGGTGGGCGTGAGCTCCATGTCTATCTTGGCTACAATAATGCGTTCACAATGCTGTTCTTAATAGCTTATCCGCTTTCCCATTTTCTTATTCATTATCTAACGTAATCCAGAATTACCCCAATCTGATCTGGTATTTATATCCCTGTATTTACTTTATTAGAATTCATGTTCCTCTTGTAATCGACCTCCACTAATATCCACTACAACTAAATATAACCTATACATTGCCCTTTTTATATTTTCTAATCTAACTGTCCGACTAAGGGATCAGACATTCCAAGCTCCGAACCCTAGACCGCCAGTTCTGTTTCTTCTGATAACGACGTTGTTCTGGGCAGAGCCCGCCCGGAGAGTCGAATGGGGACTACTTCACCTCCGGAATATTTTACCCAAGAGGCCGCCATCATCATTTAACCGCGCAGTAAAATTGCATGTCTTCGGTAAAAGTTATGGCTCTATTTTCCCCTTCCTTTCAGCCGTTCGCAACACGAGCACAATAACGCTGTTTTGGTTGATGTTACAACGCCCCTGCAACTACTGAAAAGGTCGCTTCAGGAACCACCCTTTTCTCTGGCCTCTTGATAGGTACCCCTCCGTTGTGGTTCTACCTACAGTATGGCTGCCTGTAACGCTGAGGCACGCAAGCCTCCCCATCAAAGGCAAGGTCCATTATTCATGGGGATCATTAATTAGGTATGACTTGGTATACATGTACATAAGGGCGTACATAAAGTCCGCGAACAATTTCAATTATTTATTGCGCAAGAACCAAACATAGTACAGATATTATACATATATTATTTTGAAGAGAAGTAAATGGCTCTGAGCACTATGAGACTCAACTTCTGAGGTTATCAGTCCCCTAGAACTCAGAACTACTTAAACCTAACTAACCTAAAGACATCACACACATCCTTGCCCGAAGCAGGGTTCGAACCTGCGACCGTAGCGGGCGCGCAGTTCCAGACTGTAACGCCTAGAACCGCTAGGCCATCCGGTCGGCTTTGAAGAGAAACCTTGAAAGTTTTTTTTCATAGCGTAGTATGGTAATTTACCGGTAGTCAGCTCTAGTCGCAAACATGATGTGTTCAGGTGCGGAGCGAGCTTTCTGTTTGCTGGAGTTCGACGAAAACAAGTGCGCTACAGTTGTTCCACGAATATTTAGAACCACATACGATAAGAAGCCGCCAGCAAGGAAGGCCATTTTCCACTGGCACAACAAATGCGTTACGACTTGTTGATTATGCCTGGCAGAGAGAAGCGGACGTCCCATTGTGAGTGAATTGAATGTGGAGCGCCTACGAGAGACATTCACAAGGAGTCCAAAGAAATCGGTGCGTCATGCATCCCGTGAACTCGAAATAGCTCCAATGACAGTGTGGAAAGTTATGCGACAGAATCTGTCTGTGAAACCACTCAAATTGGAGCTAGTGCAAAATCACGGTCGACGATGCCATGCTGGAACGAGTATGGCAAGAATTCGATTACCGTGTTCACGTCCGCCGGGTCACTCATGGTTTGCATATGGAATGTTTCTAAAAAAAACCTTTCAGAGTATCTCTGCAAGATGCAGTATGTATGACATCTGTACAAAGTATAGTTCTTGTGCAATAAACAATTCAAAGTGTTCCCAGACTTTATGCAGGGTGTTTCACCTCAAATGTTTCTGGACCACCAATAGATATTCAAGAGCGATTTTCACCAGCATGAACGCACGGTAGGGGCTTAGGAAACCAAATGCTAAGCGAATTTTTAAAACGTAAACAAATACTATTTTTAATAAAAACTTATGTATTTTTAAATGGACACCACGTATTATTTCGTATGAAATCTATAGTACGAAAAATCACAAATATAGTGGCGTTGGTTGCATCGCAATAATTCAATTACATCCCGAGAAATGAAAGAAGTGCACAGCTAGCGCACTTCCTGAGACTAAAGCATGCACCTCACGCCGTCGGTAATAGTGATGTAATCGATGTACTACGTAAGTGGAGTGTTAATGTATGATGTGGTGTTGTATGACGACACATCATCGGCCCACATTTCATTGATGGCACTGCTAAAGGGGATTGCTTAGCCCCTTCTTGAATTGTACTTCACCTGGACCGGCCCACCTCTTATAGTGTGTCAAATAATGAGGTATCATAATCATGGATGCCCTGTGCATAATGTTTATTGTTGGGAAATGACTACTAGAGGTACAATTAGTGGTGTCACACATGGTTACCCGTTTCTAAACCTCATAAGTTCTGAAATATGTGGCTTGGAAAGGATAGCAACGGCGTCACAGTTTCTGACGTGGTACATCACATGTAGTACTGTGCTCAGAGCAGGAGTTGAGAGTTTGCAATACTCTCTTAGGATGTAAAGGTTGACTACAGCGCTCATACACAAGCTCTGGAATCCAACATATTGTTTTCGCGCCTCGCAGCGCACGGAATAACTAGTGGCAGTTTGGAAGCCAGTGCAGGAGCCTGCCTGCTGTGGTGCGCACGTGTGTTGGGCGAGGGGTCGTTACCGAGGTGCCGTACTGCTTTGTCCGCCAGCAGCGACACAGGATTTGATATTTAGTTGATATGATTTATAATATGCAGCGCGCTTATTAATTTAAAGAAAAGGATTTTCGTATGTGCGTAGCAGCAGACGGTAATTTTGATAATGATAGGAGTTGAATTCTTAAGGGGAAACCATTGTTAGATTAAGTATTGATTTTTGTCATTGATTTCTTTTGAAATTGTCAGGGAATTATTTCACTATGTATTCAATTGAGAAGTATTCCAGTGTGTCTCAAGAGTTTGATTAATCTGTAATATTGCTTTTATGCCACTGGAGGCAGATTTACAAACGAAGCGATTGTTCAAAGAGCTTCTAGCGTTTTGTTAATTGAATGAGAAAGAATCGCTTTCAGAATATAGTTTTTTGTTTGGGTTATCATTTATCGAGTTTACATTTGACCAAGCCCTTACTCTTGAATTATATGTAGTTGTAGTAAGCAGCAGCAGCCGCAGCAGCAGCAGGAGCCACCATACAGAACATGCATTGCAATCTGCATGAATAATGGGTTTTTTATGTTTTTGTTAAATAATGGAATGCAGCAGATCATGCAGCAGAAAGACCAAGTAAGTTATATGTTGCGCACAGGACCAATAAAAAAAATAAAGTTTTGGCGATCTTTGTAATAGTGAAGTTAACAAGAGTACAAGCACGAGATTTTCAGTAGAAAACACCAGATAAGAAGATAGAGCTCGCGACTTTCACCTGTCGACATGCCTGCCAGGATACTTTTTCTTGGATGAGTCGTAGTTAGAGCTACATCTACATCTACATCATCACTCTGCAATTCACATTTAATTGTTTGGCAGAGGGTTCATCAAACCACAATCTCCCTACCATTCCACTCCCGAATTGGGAAAATAATAATCCGCGGCGTGACCGTAAACGCGTATGGAACTCGGACGTACCCCACGCGTACAGGGCGGAAGAAGATAGGCATCAACCGTATAACACAGATCATAGATGCCAGAAAAATTATTTTTATGATCATAAGAACTCTCAGTACAGTAACAGAGATCGCGGACCGCGAGAGCAAAGGCGTTATGGAAATGAAAATTAATTTAGAAGGAATGGTCGCGGTAGGGCCAACCGAAATTGGCGCGGACACACAAATTACAATTCGGAACGCGGTGTTCATGCAGCATACAGAGCATCGATCCCACGTGATACTTATGGTCATAACAATTATGACATCCAAAACAGTTATGATGAGGGGACAAATCAAAATTGGCAGGATCGCAGAAATTCCAATTTAGAGCGTGGGGACAATGTAGAAATCAGACCACCCAACCCAAGCAATTATTCGCGGCAATACGAGCTGGCGCAACTGCTGCTAGCAGCAACGACTACAAACGAACCGTTTGTAGCGGCGGAAAGCCGACACACAAAATATGTTAACTTTGTTGGACTGGAGGGCATTAGAGACACATTATTACAAGAAAATGATAACAGCGAAATAATCTATGCTCATCCAATTATAAAAATCTCGGTAGGAAATTTTCCACTTTCAGCTGTACTTGATTCTGGCAGCCCTGTGAATGTAATTAGTGAGACAATGTTTAAGAAGTGTGAACAGGCATATATTTGTCCGAACTTGACATTATTAAAGACCATATTGACGGGAGTCATTCAAGGGAAGCGTGTAGACGTACGCAATCAAACTTCGTTAGCTTCCAGGTGTCAAGGACACGAGTTCTCTGCAAATTTCTTAGTAGTGCCTTTTTTATGAACAGAAATGATTTTGGATGAGGAATTGCTACGTGAATGTAAAGAAATGTTACACTTATGTAATAATGAAGTCATGTTACGAGTAAATCAAATGCTAGTCACGCTTAAATTTCAAGGATGGCTAACAAAAGAGGATGAGGCAGTGAAGTATCTGCGTTTTCTATTTCCGCTTGAGGCACAACATTCACTGAATCTGTCTAATAGTTGCACAGATAACATCACTACGTTTTACTGTGTAACAGAACAACCCATTAGTACACAACAATTAGTTAAAAGGAAAGTTTACTGAGACGAAGTAGATCCTAATGCAGGCACTGATGAGTTATTTGAAATATTACAAACAAATTGTGAAGTTTTTTCTCAAAGGACAGGAATAATACGTAACTTTCTTTATGAATTCAAGGTCACCACCATACGTCATCCCATTGACATACAGAGACAAAGTCAAACAGGAAATACAATCCATGTTAGAGCAGGGAATCATCACCCATTACACGTGGTTAAGAAAAGACTGGTTCTTAACTCCAGACAAATTAACACAGTAATGCAACCTGAAACCGATAGACCACAGGCACTAGACGAACTATTGCAAAAATTCCGTGGAGTGAAGATGATGTCATCTTTGGATATACGAAGCTGTTTGTGGCAAATTGAATTAAATCGGAGGTGTAGGAAATACACAGCTTTCCTCTGTTCTGGAAACTGTTACCAATTTCGAAAATTGCCATTTGGTCTCAACGTTTCGTCAGCTGCATTTATCCTTGGATTGAATACAATATTACCAACACACTTAAAAGACAGGATCACCACTTATGTTGACGACATTTTGATCGCAGAAAATTCATGGACAAAACACAACCAAGTATTAAGTGAATTATTACAAGCATTTCGGTAACATGGCATTACAGTCAATTTAGAGAAATCGGACTTCGGTAGAACACAAGTCAAACTTCTTAGCCACATTGTTACAACAAAAGGCATTCTACCTGATCCAGAAAAATTAAATGCAATGAAAGAAATGCCCCTACCAACAAACAAGCGACAATTAAGAGGAATTTTGGGACTAATAAGTTTTTATCGTCGTTTTATTAGCATACAAAGCTTGTCAACACCTAGATTATGTCAACTAACAGGTAAGAACACAGTTTGGGACTGGGATTATGACGATTCCAGGTTCACCAAACACCATTGCTGAAGCGCTTTCACGAGCACCTGTTGGTTTAGCTCAAAGTAATGAGGAAGATTGCCTAGAAAATAATTACAGCTTACTCTACATGCAGAAGGTTGCTTTTGAAAACTTCATTTCATCCTCATTAAGTGACATTGCTCGTGAACAAGAAAAGGATTCGATTTGGAAGGATATAAAAAGGAAGTGGGAGAGTAAGTCACATCCTGCTGTAGGACAGTTTTATATCATACGTGATAACATCTTATTCAGACGCAGACGTCCTGACAGTCCTTGTTTGGTTTTATGCATACCAGACGAACTTGTAAATAAACTCATTTGTTACACACATCTCAGTTATGCACACTTTGGTGCGAAGAAATGTTTTCAAAAATTACGAGACACATGATATTTTTACAATATGGAAAAGAAAATCCGTAAAGTCCTGGCAAAATGCAAGTTAGGTCAGAAAGCAGAACCACCAACAGTGACACACAGATCACCACTATATCCAATCATCCCAGTCAAATTAAAAGAGATGGCTGCCGTGGACATCTTCGGACCAGTAATAAGATCTAAACAGGGCCATTCATATGTTCTCGTAGCTGGTGAGCTTACTTCGAAATTTGTGTCATTCACACCTTTACGAAAAGCTACAGCAAAATCAATTTCTACAGCATTCGTCAAGAATTTCTTGTAGGAAGTAGGGCACGTTGACAAGGTGATTTCTGACAATGGCCCACAACAGTTGGCAGAAAACCTTGCTACGCAGGAAAATTAAACCAATATTTATATCACGTTTTATGCCATCATGTTACCCATCAGAAAGTATCATGAAGGAGTTAGGTAAATTTGCAGATTGTACTGCCATCGCCAACATAGAAACTGGGACCTATATTTATCCGATTTCCAAAACATTATTAATGAACTACCTAATGATTCCACTACCCTGCCTCCACTGCTTGTGTTAAAAAATAAACAACCACCAGATAACATAAAACTATTAGTAGCCATCCCTGCACAGCGACGTTTAAGACACCATGAAGTGGAAAGTATAGCATTACAGAAGATCAACAAAGCAGCAGACAGAAGAAAGAAGCTGAATAATCCACGAGTCAACGTCAAGACTTTACAGGTAGGTCAAAAAGTATTGCTTGTATCACATCGACTATCTCATAAAGGAAAATATTTGAGTAGGAAGTTTTTCTTGGTGTATGAAGGACCCTTCCGTATACGACGCATTGCACACACAAACGCTGTGGATATTGAGACAATACGAACACATAAATCGCGAAGTCTTCATCACTTATCGCATTTTAAAATTTTCAAGGAAAAATGCCCTAGAGGGTTTACTGATCTTTTGTAGATATATGTTTAGCAAGCATAGATGCCCCAGCCGTTACAGTATACTCTTCCGATCTTAGTTTTCAGTACTGTTTCATAATCTTTGAATAACCTGTTTATCTATTAATCTTTTACTATCAATCTATCCCGTGTGAAAGACCAAGAATGAGTGATTATGAATGATTTGTATTATTTGAGAGAGTGAGAACTTTGCAAAGGACATTTCTGACGAGAGGATTATACCAGCTGTTGACATCTTACGATTGTTCACTGGAAGAATGAAATTTTTGTGACTTATTTGAAGGAAAATGCAAGAAATAACCATGTACGTTTTTAGGGAGAAATAACATGAAATAACAGAAACTGTTGACATTATCTTCCGGTAAAATATAGTGTATAAGTGGCTCTGAATTGAGAAGGTATATTTGATACGTAATAGTATAATTAGGAAACCTTCGAACTGACACTTGTTCTGATTTAGTTTGAAGAGTGATGATTTATGTGGATTTTTCGTGTTTATTAGTTTTCCAGGTAAGGCGTATTAGGATTTATGGACCACTCATGATTAGTATGACACAATGAGGGAGCACTTTGCAGACATTTATAGAACAAGAGAAGGTAAGAAAGATACACTTCTAAACGAAGACCCCCACAACGGTATTCTTTGAAAGAAGAAATAGCTTATACACATTTGCGTAAAATTTAAGTCACAGTAATGTTAAGGTAGAGTACACACTTAAATAAAATCTAAGTCACAGTAAAGTTAAGACATGGCTATGAGTCACGAAAGGGGTTCTGATACAAATACACAGCAAGGTGTTGAATTATGTGATGAATGAGTGCCAAGATTTTTTTTTTTTTTTTTGTTCTGTGCGATTGTGGAATGGTAAGAATGATAGTGTTGTTTCTCTTCTTATTGTTGTTGAGGTTGGCTTTATTGTATTTCTTAGAAAAAACATGATCGCAACGGAAGTTTTCTCCATTGCAGAAACGAAAGCACTTAACGTGACGTAATTTTGTGTAGTAGACGATACTTTCATATCGGAGCGTAGCACGCTTACCATTACGGGTCGCGAGAAGAAAGACGTTCCAGAAACAGTCGGCCGTGACAAAAACACTGAGCTATGACCTAGATAATTATGTCGTGCATTAAACGACGTCTCTTCTCTTTTCAGAGCGAAATGACTCTTACGCCAAGAGGCGAGAGTATCTGCCATATTTTATGAAAGTGTAAATAGTAGTGTAACATAAGTCAATTTAATATTTATCTTGTGTTTTTCTATTTCATGATTGTAATTTAGTGATGCAGTGCCGATTCCAGCACGAGGTTAAATGGAAGGTGATGATTTTTCTCTTGTCATGTCAAATTTATTACTTGTCACCTTGATGAATAAACCATTTCTTTCAGTTTCTACTGGACAGTTAGGGGGTTTTGTGTGTTATTTTGTACATAATATTTTATTATGTAGTTTGTAGGTTTTTTCTTATTCTTGTTCTTTGTGACCGTCCAAGGTATGGCCACTCAGATTCATACAAAGACTAGGGAGGCCTCCAAACAGAGACAATGAGAACTCCATATAAAAACGATTGAGACGCTATACCACAGACATTGACGTTTGACATCAGAAATATTGACAGTCATTACAGACTAATAATTATAAATTTGGTGTAACTTAGTAATTAGAATGTAAAAATTCTGACGCAAAGTCACGTAATTATTCACTAAATTTGTACATATTCATGAATTCATTTGGCAAGCCGTTGGCTAGAGTTTTTCTAAATAATTCTGTAACTTTTATTATATATAGTAGCATCACTATGGAATTACTTGTCTATTTGTAGCAGTATTTAAATATTTTATAACCAAAATGTTCTTAACAGTTATTGTAACAAATATTGTAACATTCTTTTTCAGCATCACTAGTAATGTAAAAGTAGTAGGTAATTAGAGTTCGACGGCACATGATTTATGCCTTGAAATTAAAATGATATTTTTTGTGGTGCCACATTTGTAATGATTTGTGGTCACAATCAAAACTTTGCCACTGTTATTGGCCAAACTAATCGTAAGAAAATTAACTTGCCACCGTGCGGTGAGGCTCATATTATTCATGACTTGAGATAAATGCCACAAATCTGTAATTGCTGCGGCAATAGAGTTAAAGAAAACATTTAAATGAGCTCAGAGCTAACATGCCTGTTTAAATGATGTAACATTATTCCTTGCTTAATTTCTGTAATTAGGTTAGAGATATCGTATTTTAAAGGGAGAATCTATTTTCTATAAAATATGACGTTTTCAGTATAGAGAAATACTCGACCGAGACCTGTACTACATAAGTTTGAGGAGGTACTTATGCAATAATGCAGTGACGTGTGATTGTCACTCGACAAGAGGTCCCTGTGTCTGGCAACACTGTCAAACTGTGTCATCCTGGGAGAATGGACGTTACACAAGGTCCCTGAGTCTGCCTACGTTTTCAAACTGTCTCACCAGAGGAAAGTTTGACTTCAGGTTGGTTTGTCAGTGGATATGAAGTCCCTGAGTCTGCTTACACCGTCAATTAACTGTTGTTGGAATATTAGTGTGGTTGTAAGTGGATATGAAGTCCCTGAGTCTGTTGCACTTAAAATATGTAGACCTGGTTTCTTTTGACCAGAAGGAACCGCGAGCATAAAAACATAAAATATCATGTAGTCAGACCACTACTGATTAATTTCATGGAAACGTAAGTGCCCAAGTGCAGAAAATAAAATATTATTTTTTACTGGTTATTCGGTTATATTAGCTTATTGAAGACTATTCCATGCTTAAGTAGTTACTGTTACACATGTCTTAAAACCTATATAATCTTTTTTATCTACTTATGTAAGAAACTTGTTATATTTCCTTTGATGTTTTCTTATTACATACATACTAGGCTAGCAGCATTTTCGTATTATTTTTGTAAAAGGAGCCATGTTTTCTCCTTTCCAATCAATTAGGCAAGCAACATTTCTGCCATCTGGTATAAAATTTTGACATTTTTCTCTTGCCTATATGCCATGCAAGAAAATTTTCGTCGTTTTGTAAAAAAAAATTTCACTTAGATGCTAAGCAAGAAATACTTTTAGTCATTGGATGTAAATTTTAACATTTTTTCTCTTTGCCTATATTTTCGTCGTTTTGTAAAAAAAATTTACTGTTTGTTCCTTGCCAATAGGTTAGGCAAGAATCACCCCGCAAAATTTTCAAAAATGAGGTTGGGGGTTTTGAGAGTTGGCAATACTCACTTAGGATGTAAGGGTTGGCTACAGCGCGCATACACAAGCTCTGTTGTCGCGCCTCGCAGCGCACGGATTACCTAGTGGCAGTTTTGAAGCCAGTGTAGGAGCACGTGTGTTGGGCGAGGGGTCGTCGCGGAGGTGCCGTACTGCTGTGTCCGCCAGCAGCGACACAGGATTTGGTAGTTAATTGATATTTTTTATAATTTGCAGCGCGCTTATTAATTTAAAGAAAAGGGTTTGTGTATGTGCGTAGCAGCAGACGGTAATTTTGATAATGATAGGAGTTGAATTCTTAAGGGGAAACCATTGTTAGATTAAGTATTGATGTTTGTCATTGATTTCTTTTGTAATTGTCAGGGAATTGTTTCACTATGTATTCAATTGAGAAGTATTTCAGTGTATCTCAAGAGTTTGATTAATTTGTAATATTGCTTTAATGCCACTGGAGGCAGATTTACAAACGAATCGATTGTTCAAAGAACTTCTAGCGTTTTGTTAATTGAATGAGAATGAATCGCTTTCAGAATATAGTTTTTTGTTTGGTTATCATTTATCGAGTTTAAATTTGACCAAACCCTTTCTCTTGAATTATATGTAGTTGTAGTTAGCAACAGCAGCCGCAGCAGCAGCAGGAGCCGCCATACAGAACATGAATTGCACTAAGCGTGAATAGTAGGTTATTTATGTTTTTGTTAAATAATGGAATGCAGCAGCTCAAGCAGTGGCAGCAGAAAGACCAAGTAAGTTATTTGTTGCGCACAGGACCAATAAAAATAAAAAATAGAATTTTGGCGATCTCTGTAATAGTAAACTTAACAAGAGTACAAGCACGAGATTTTCAGTAGAAAACACGAGATAAGAAGATAGAGCTCGCAACTTTCAGGGTTTCCTGCAATGGCGCCTGTATCCTGCCGTAAACATATTAGTATCATCACGGCACGCCATACCTTCAGCGTACTATTGTCTCCTAATGTGGTCCACTGAACATACGTTGCCACATTAAAACCTGTTTTATTGCGGTTGTTACATTTGCCGTCATCTAGTTGATATGCCGGCCTTCAGTAATGAAGAAAAACTAGATATTATTTTAAATTATGGCGAATGTTACAGAAATGCAACCGCAGCTGTGACAGCGTTGACTGAACGCTACCCAGATGGGCGGTGTCCGTCACGTCGAACCATTGGCAACATCTGCTAGACATTCACGGAAACAGGAAGCTGGGCTCCCACGAAAGGTGGACGTACAAAGCCAGCGACTGGAAATGTAAACGAAATTGCTGTTCTGGCTGCTGTAGCGCACAGTCCGCAGGTGGGTGTACGAGAAATTGCACGAGTTACAGGAATAAGTCACAGTAGTGTATGTGTGCATAATCTAGCATCGGCATCGGTTTCATCCGTTCCATATCTCACTGCACCAAGAACTGTACGGGAATGACTTTGAAACCCGCATTACATTCTGTCGTTTTGCACTTCAGCAGTTGAAAGGTAATACAGTATTCCTAATCAATAAGTTGTTTACGGACGGGGCTTCATTTACAACTCATGGTAATGTGAATCTGCGGAACATGCACTACTGGTCTGTGCAGGATGCCCATTGGATTCGCCAAGATGCTCATCAACGACAGTGGAGTGTCAATGTTTGGTGCGGTATCATTGCTAACTGTATGGTAGGTCCCTATTTTTACCGTGGAACATTGAACGGACAGCGATATGCATCATTTCTTCAACACACATTAGCGCTCCTCACGAAGGATCTAGGATTGAAAACTCGTCTATCAGTGTCGTTCCAACGTGACGGATGTCCCTCACATAGTGAAATAGTTGCCAGAGACGTTTTAGATGTGATATTTCCAAATAGGTGGATGGGTTGGGGAGGTACTGTGCGATGGCCAGCACGGTCACCCGACTGGGCGGCACTAGACTTCTTTCTCTGGGGCGCAGTGAGGGACAGAGTGTATCAAGAGCCGCCAATGACAGTAGAGGATATGCGACATCCAATTAGTGTGGCGTGTGCGGCAATATCTGTAGAAACTCTAAAATCGGTGCAAAACTCTATCGTTACTAGTCTGCAAACGTGTATTGATGCCAACGGAGGGCACTTCGAACATATGTTGACGTAACAAAGTTCTATTGGTCAAGATGTGGGTGCATTTTCTATGCTGGATGTAATTCACAATAATACAGTTTCTGTGGGCGACCTGGCACTAGAAAATATGTTTAGCAAAGTGAATTCAAGTGTGTTACCTTAATTGTAGCCACAGTTGTCATTTCGCTAGAATAAACATACATTTACAATTTGCAAAACGTAACTTTACGTTAGACGTGTAACTTGTTTATTTTTGTAGATTGTGCATACCTTCCCATTGTGTGAGCTTCTGACACAGGCAGCGTGAGGTGCACACTTGAGTCTCAGGACCTGCGCTAGCTGTGCGTTTCGTTTATTTGAAGCGTCAATTTGGCTTCGCAATTTCTCGGGATGTAATTGACGTATTGCAATGGAACCAACGCCATTATTCTAGTGATATTTCATGCTATTGATTGCATACGAAATAATAGGAGGTGCGTATTTAAAAATACACAAGTTTGTACTGAAAATAGTATTTGTTTACGTTTTAAAATTTCGCATAGTATTTGGTATCCTAAACCCCTGCCGTACGTTCATGCTGGTGAAAGATGTTTTTGTATATCTACTGTTATTCCATATATATATATATATATATATATATATATATATATATATATATATATATATATATATATATATATATATATATATAAGGGGCTGTCACTTGCACTCGAACATACTACTTGATTCATGTGACAAACATTACAATAGTGAAGAAAACATTAAAATCAGAGCAAGCCAAACATTAATTTTAGAACTTAATTCCCGGCTAAATGCACCATTCAATCTCATGACCCTAGGGCAAAACAACTTTACTTTAAAACCGACTGAAGGCCAATCACTTAAGACTGTAAATCAAGAATTTGAATTTTAAAAGGCAGAAGGCCTTATCATAAAATTACTTTAAATCAGGCTGAAGGCCAAACAGTCTCATGCCTTAAGTGCAGAACAACATTAATTTAAAAACCATAATGACCCATAAATAAACAAACAACAAGGACAAATAAGAAAAGGCAGCACATCAAACGGCGCTCAGAAGTTTCCAAGGGTAGGCCTGGAATTCAAACACTAACGCTCGCTTAGGAGTGACAGGCAGTCGGCCCAACAATTCTCAATCCGATGGCAACCCAACCGACAGACAGTCAACGGACCAAGCGACAGAATAACTTCCGCTCCACCTGACCAGCACACAACAGGAAGTTCAATGGAACAACGCAGAATATTTCGGCACCCAAAACTAATTACATACTCAGCTGTCAAACTACATGCCATGCTGGACAGCCACAACACGATGATGATGATACACTGCCTGAATTTACGTCAATGGACAGGGCAGGTATTCCGAACGTTAATTGCCACTAGGCAGAAGATTCCGATGGTGTACCTCAATTCAGAAATAATCAATTTAAGTCAAACTCCACAGGAAGGCGGCTGGAATTTCGCCAACTTGAAAATACACGTTGCTGCTCGCAGGAATATTCCAACAGCCTATATCGAAATCCAAACGACACAACATGGACAGTTGGGGCTGGCTGGTAGATTAAGTAAAGACTCAACTTTCGTGTCAGGGATCAGTGAGCCACAGACCTCGCAGCAGTGAGAACAGCCTCTCACACGCTGACCGCGTGGGGACGCCGCCTGTGGCCACGGCCAGACACGCGCCACGCAGACGTCCTTGCTGCTGCACACATACCGACCAACTGCCCGCACACGGCACACCTGGAAACTATCAGTGCGAGGCCAAAGATAGTACAAGGGTGTGAATATCGATACACGCTGCTGGTGCGACTCGCGGAGGGAGGGGATAGCAGCATAATCACAATAACAGTGGGAGACTAATCACAGAATAGCAACCAAGGTTTAATGCATAGCATAACACGAGACAGCCACGGGTCATATATATATATATATATATATATATATTTATTTATATAATGTATGTGTGTAAAAAAATCAAGGAGAATAATATTAATTGCATTGATACACGGTCCAGTGTCCTGGTGTCAAAAGCAGTGCGAGCCTCTGAAGACATCTCTGAAGACATAGAGGAAGAGAGTCAAATGTACTGGAAGGTACCGGCAGTGTGCGGAGCCATGAGACACAATGGCTTGGCCAGCTGCGTTATATTTCTTTCATGAGAGACCATGATATGATCTACCCAATGGAGGAGGTCCGAAGAATTCTCGTTTGGGGTATAAATCATAGGAGTCTGCTGGACAAGGGAGTACGGTAAAGTCATCCGAGTGCTCTTTGAAAAACGCAAGTACTCTGCGAGGTGTGTGATGCGTTGCATTGTCCTGCTGGTAGATGACATCGTATCAAGGAGAAGCAAGCTGCATATAGGAGTGGCCATGGACCCCAGCGATAGATGGATACTTGTATAGGTCCATTGTGCATTCTAGAAAGACGAGATCATCCAGAGAAAGCGCTGGAAACCTTCTCCATATCATAATTGTCCCTCTTTTCACTGGATCCTTCCGACTATTGTTTTCTTTCAAATCTTTTACTCCATACCGGCCAATGGCTATTCCTCTGATGGAAAGTGGAAAGTGAATCATCTGGAAAGGCCACATTTCGCCATTCGGTTGAAGTCCAATTGCTGCATTTGCAGGGAACTTCCAGCCTTTGTCACCGATGAACAGGATTCATCATGGCCACATGAACGAGGCACCTGTTGCAGGGGCCAACACACAGCAACGTTCGCTGGACGGTCGTTAGCGATACACTTTTGATAACCCCTTGGTTCATCTCGGCAGTATGTTGCTTAACAGTTGCACCTCTATTCATCCGTAAACATCTGCGCATCCGTCGTTCACCCTTGTTGTCCGTGGCATTGGTGTACCAGAGATGCCTCGGCGCCCGTTTTGTATAGCGTCGTTTTACAATGCAAGGCATACTTTAGCCACAGCTGCACGCCAAAAATTTACATACTTGTCCCTTTCGGAAACGTTCCGGCTTTGGCCGGAAAGCCTATGGCGATTCTGTTTCTGTCATCAGATGACTCGCTCCGTGTCCGTATTAGAATTACTGCACTGTTTTCACTTTCACCCGACACTCTTTATGTAACGTCCACTTCCAGTGTTGACACCTGCCGTCTGTGAGTAGTTATTGCGCTCTGATAACGAACATATGCGGAGGTTACATTCAAATAACTGTACTGGTATTAAGTCATGTTTTATTTTTCACGGTCATATTTGTAGAAGCTTTGGGTCATAAATCCTTGTATACTTCGCTGTTTTTCTGTCCTTAAAATCGAGGCCATGCTATTGGCGTCTGCATGAAGGGCATTGTCAGCAATGGCATCACAGCTTGCTTATATCTGTTTATAATTAATATACCATTTAAGCTGTTATGTCTACCATAAATATTAAAAACTAGTGGAGATAACAGTTCGGATGAAATCGCCACTTTCGAGAAAAGCAGCATCGACCAGTCACACCACACAGCTGTCGTCTCCTAGAACTGGAAAGAACTGGATAAAGGAAACTGCCTCGTCGTTGGTCCGAGCATAGTGTGGCCCTTTGGCCTCTACCGATTCGTAACGGAGTTTGTAAAGTGGGATTCTTCTAGTCTGCCCGACAATGATGTTTATAGCAGTTCAGATGGTTAGTGGTTTTCGTTTAGTCAAATATTACAAGGGAAATGTATCTTCTCTGAACGCACCTACGATGATTACACTAAACATAACATGTTTTGCATGTACACATCAGATGATGTCAACTTCGTCTTTCTGATTCTACAGTTCTGATTAACAGGTCCTTAGGGACCTTGAGAAACGGTTGGCTAATATACTCGAACTCTGTTATCTCCAGTCTTTCTACTGTCCATTGACTAACACTAAAACGACAGAAATGTAGAAAAGCATGCGTTAGTAGTGCAGAGCATAAAACTCTTTGGGAATACTAACTCTGCAGTTCGGTTTGTAAATCCGTGTTACGAACTCCACAACACGTCATACAAATATGCAAGCATAATGAAGAAAGTTATTACTGGCTGTGGTGCTCGGAGAAGACTCTTTTTCTTCCTCGTACTGCGGTAGAAGAAAATGAAATTTTAGGGACAATAGTTTTATTATACGATCTATATTTGAGCCTTAGGCCATTTTTTAAGTGTTAGAAAGGTCAAAAATCATCCGAATTGTGTGGAACACACGTCTGATGATTTTTGATATTTATTTGATGTTTGCAACTGTTGAAAATTTTCTAAGGCTGGAATATGGATTGTGGAATAAAGGATCTGGTACATTGTAAAATGTGAACTTTCACGGCCGGAAATGTCACAATTAATAAGGTATTACAAGTTATTATCCCGTGGCCGAATGGAATTCACTTCAAAATCCAAAGTTTAGTTCCCATCAGTGGGGGAGTGATGAGTTCTACTGAAACCTTCCCGTCTCCTCCGTATCTCTTTTGTCACGCAACCTTCCCCTCTACAATAACCTATGAAACCTTCCCTTAGGATTTCTATCTCTTGCTTAATAATAAAAAATGAAATCTTCCCTTTGAAATTAATTCTCTTTCTCAATCTTCGAATACAAATTTAATTGCTGCTTATTAAAAATGATTTTCTGATTATTTCGACGAAACCTAGAATGTGTCGTCGTCGTGGCCCTCAGTCGTTTCCTGCAATAACCCAAAACTGTTCCTTACGTTTTTTTACTGTTACTGGATCGCCATCGGACTGCTACATAGAAATGCGACATGAATATACTTACTCTGTTTCACTATACTTTATTAGCTGCTAGTGGGCTGTCATAATAAGTGGCTGTATTTATTAACAAAGCTGACATTATTCTTTGATAGCAAATCTGACGTCACTCTTTAATTAATTTGACTTAAGTTACGTAATTCATAGTTAAACTTTTTCTTGACAACAATAAAATTTTACAAAGTTTTATGTTGATGGTTTTTGGGATGGATTATAATCAGTAATGCAATATTGCTAGCAAAAATTAATTACATTCTGAATGAAATTAGTTTACAAACGTTCAAATGGGACTTACTTTTTACAGTAATCTTACAACTAGCATAGCGCAAACGTACCTTCAGTAGTCTTGAGTTTCTCAAAAAAATAATTCAATAATACTAGTTCCTCTTATGATAATAGTTAGCTGATGTCTCTGTACATCCGTTTAAATCTCTTCTAAACCATAGCTGGTGGCTGGCAGGCACACCGCTCCTCTCAACCTATCGCTTCAGACCTGCTACCGACTCGCAGCACATCTCGCTTACTACTGACTTTCTACGAACGCTAAAGTGCGGTCTCTCCCGCCAACATTGCTTTCTGGCGCAGAAAATCCTTGCTGCCATTACAAAATGTATCAATGCGCGGTCTTTCCCGCTCTTTACTTAAAATGTATCCATACGCGGTGCCTCCCGCCCTTTTTAAAATTACAATAATTTGGTGCAGAAATTCCCTGCTACCACAGATATTTCCAACATGACAAATATTAATTATTCCTACTAAACACTATTCATAAAATATAAACCTCTTTCATAAATTGTCGTTTGACAATAGACTATAGAAATATACAAGTCTTACGCTACGAACAGATGGATGGTGTCTCTATGGGGAGCCCTTTAAGCCCGTTAATAGCGAATTTCCTTATGGAAACATTAGAAGAGCAGGCACTGGAAACCGCGAATAAGAAGCCAAATATTTGGTTCCGATGCGTGGATGATACCTTTGTTTTGTGGCAGCATGGCACGGAGGAAGTGGATCGTTTTCACAAACATTCTCAAAGGGAACAGTTCGCAGCTTCAGTTTACCATGCAGGACTAGGTGGAAGACTGAATTTTCTAGATGTGCTACTTTTCAAGAAAGAAGATGGTAGCTTCCGACACACGTTTTACCTAAAAATCAAATGGCTCTGAGCACTATGGGACTTAATATCTAAGGTCATCAGTCCCCTAGAACTTAAAACTACTTAAACTTAACTAACCTAAGGATATCACAGACATCCACGCCCGAAGAAGGATTTGAACCTGCGGCCGTAGCGGTCGCGCGGTTACAGACTGAAGCGCCTAGAACCGCTCGGTCACACCGGCCGGATTTTACCTAAGGCCCACACTCCCAGACCATCACCTACGCCGGGTTTCGAACCACCATCCATAACAAAAGCGAGACATCATAAAAACGTCGGTGGATAGAGCAAGGAAAAATTAGCAGACCAGAATTGCTTGAAGCAGAATTAAAACATCTCAACAATGCGTTGCTCAGGAATGGTTATTTCTTCTCTGAGGTGAAAAGAGAATTAAAACCAGTCCATAGAAATCATAGCAACGCTCAGGCGAGTGTGAAATGGCAAGTTTCCCTGCCTTTCATTAACGACGTTACTGACCGCACAGGACAAATCCTGAAAAAGCGGAACATCGTGGTAGTACACAAACTCACTCAGAAGATGCATGATCTAAAATCGGCCAAGGACCCTCGCCTACCGTTGGAATTTACAGGATTTCGTGTTTTTGTGAAAAGGTATATGGGGATACTACAAAGAGAGCTGTTGAGAAACGACTCGAAGGGCACAAGTTAATCGCAGAAGAGGGTAGATTGACCGATCAGCAGTTGCGGAATGTGCTTTGCAGCCTGGAAACCATCACTTTCATTTTGACCGGACTGGCAACAACAAGTGTATATGCTGAAAGGTTCTACAGAGAGGGCGTAGAGATTGTAAAACACCCCAGAAATTTCAATAGGAAGGAGGAGACCATGAAATTAAATGACTTCTTGATTACAGTGCTAAATAAGATGTGTACCAGTCGTCCACGACGGGATGGTAACATTTGCGGACGAGGGCAGTCGACAGCAGCAAATTGCGCTCGCGCATTCAAATCATGTGACGTCACGCCAGTGCGTGGAGGCACGAAGCGGAATTTTACTGTAGTCAGTAACGAGCCAGGATGTGAATCGGACATTCAAAGTAACTACGGTCCTTATTCAAAATGTCCTCCGCAGATGGGGACGAAACGTTGGGCATTAAGGTGTAATCAGTTCGACCACGTCATAACAGCCCGGTTCATTTTATCAGTTGTGGCATATCGTACAGTAAAATGGCTGTTAAGCTTTCTGCAAATTCTTATTCATGCCTTAGGAATATTAAATCAGACAAACGTTTGTATTTTTTTATGTGCTCCAGCATCTGCTAAGTGAACATCACGTTTCGAAACAATCGTTTAATTCAATGCCAATATTACGCAACAGCTTCCATTACTTACATACGATGAAATTTTACAAATAGACACCTGAGCTTGTCTGCCGATAAAGCTATTATCCTACTAGGGTCTCTGTTTGGTGGTGGTCCTCAATGCATGACCGAACAATATGGGTTAACGTGTTAAAGTGGTTTCAGAATTAGAGCTTTTTATGGATTGCATTACATCAGTGGAATTAGCAAGGAATCAAAACCATTTTACTGTTGCCAAATACTCGCCTTGCGTATCAAAAATAAGATTTTGCATGATATAAAATTTTTAGCTTGCTCAAACTATTTTTTGTTTGGTGTTGTAATACGTTTCCATTCGATAATCGAGTATGAAATTATGTCACAACGTCCCAGCTGAGATGGATATCGGTACTCTTCATGTTTTTATGTAGGACCTAATGCGATCAGTAAAGATATGGGATGAAACCCTGTCACTTCGATATGCCACTCCGTTTTCAGAGGCCAGTGTGTCAGCTGCTGCTCTACGCCCCTGCCGTGCAAACACTCGAGTGAGAAGGCCTGTGCCCTCTTCTGCGTTGCTCCGCTGACAGCGTGCTCCACTTCCCTTGACCCTAATCGGATCTCGCTCTACGTCTGGACCTCCTACCTATATCTCTCTTTCCCTCTCCCTCTCCTTCTGTGCCCGATACACCATGACCTGCAGAGTGCTACGCGACGCTAGTGCTGAGAGCACCCGAGATCTGCCGACGCAGTTCTTTACGCTCCGTCGGAAATAGATATCAGACACAGGAGGCAGGAGACTCGATCACTGACACAGATACCGTGACGCAGCCTCAAGTTTTCTTCTTCACCGAAGCTCAGTAACCGAAACGTTCTTCAGAGGAGGACCATGCTGCACGAAAACGGATGACTTTGGCACCGAAGATAAATTTCTAGGCTCTGGAATCACCAGGTGTCGTTTTTGGGGCGTTATATCAGTGTTACTTTATGGCAACCTTAAGGAATATCATCATAGGTCAGTTAGTTCACCACTTTTTCCGTCTAAATTGTGCAGTGTTCTTCCAACACAAAGTCAATAATCATTCACAACCCAAAGACGCCTAAACCGAATAATCCATTCTTAGGTCTCTACTCTCTTCTGCAAGAAGGAAGTCAGTACCAAGACTAAGTTATCTGTGCACCGTTCGATCTTTCGACCAACTTTGTTGTATGGGAGCGAAAGCTGGGTGGTTTCAGGTTACCTTATCAACAAGGATGAGGTTACGGATATGAAAGTAGCTAGGATGATTGCAGGTACTAGTAGATGGGAACAATGGCAGGAGGGTGTCCACAATGAGGAAATCAGAGAAAAACTGGGAATGAACTCTATAGATGTAGCAGTCAGGGCTAACAGGCTTAGATGGTGGGGTCATGTTACACGCATGGGAGAAGCAAGGTTACCCAAGAGACTCATGGATTCAGCAGTAGAGGGTAGGAGGAGTCGGGGCAGGCCGAGGAGAAGGTACCTGGATTCGGTTAAGAATGATTTTGAAGTAATAGGTTTAACATCAGAAGAGGCACCAATGTTAGCACTGAATAGGGGATCATGGAGGAACTGTATAAGGGGGGCTATGCTCCAGACTAAACGCTGAAAGGCATAATCAGTCTTAAAAGATGATGATGATGATGATGATGAGGTCTTGAATTATAAATCTAATCTCAGTTATAGTTTTACTTCATTTAATCATTTTCACTTCTTTCGAAAGATAGCCACAATTCTCACGTACTGTTATTACTATTATACCTCGATTTTTCACAGCAGAGTTTATTCTCAGGTATATTCCAACGTTGTTGTTGTTGTAGTCTTCAGTCCAGAGACTGGTTTGATGCAGCTCTCCATGCTACTCAATCCTGTGAAAGCGTTTTCATCTCCCAGTACATACTGCAACCTACATCCTTCTGAATCTGCTTAGTGTATTCATCTCCAGGTCTCCCTCTACGATTTTTACCGTCCACGCTGCATTCCAACACTAAACTGGTGATCCCTTGATACCTCATAACATGTCCTACCAACCGATCCCTTCTTCTAGTAAAGTTGTGCCACAAATTTCTCTTCTCCCCAATTCTAGTCAATACCTCCTCATTAGTTACGTTATCTACCCATGTAATCTTCAGCATTCTTCTTCATCACCACATTTCGAAAGCTTCTATTCTCTTCTTGTCCAGACTATTTATCGTCCACGTTTCACTTCGATACATAGCTACACTCCAAACAAATACTTTCAGATACGAATCTTGACACTTAAATATATACTGGTTATTAACAAATTTCTCTTCTTCAGAAACGCATTCCTTGCCATTGCCAGTCTACATTTTATATCCTCTCTACTCCGAACATCATCAGTTATTTTGCTCCCCACATAGCAAAACTTCTTTACTACATTAAGTGTCTCATTTCCTAATCTAATTCCCTCCACATCGCCCGCCTTAATTGGACTTCATTCCATTATCCTCGTTCTGGTTTTATTGGTGTACATCTTATATCCTCCTTTCAAGATACTGTCAATTCCGTTCAACTGCTCTTCCAAGTCCCTTGCTGTTTCTGACAGAATTACAATGTCATCGGCGAACCTCAAAGATTTTATTTCTTCTCCATGGATTTTAATACCTACTCCGAAATTTGCTTTTGTTTCCTTTACTGATTGCTCAATATACAGATTGAATAACATCTGGGTGAGGCTACAACCCTGTCTCCCTCCCTTCCCAACCACTGCTTCCCTTTCATGTCCCTCGACTCTTATTACTGCCATCTGGTTTCTGTACAAATTGTAAATAGCCTTTCGCTCCCTGTATTTTACCCCTGCCACCTTTAGAATTTGAAAGAGAGTATTAAAGTCAACATAGTCAAAAGCTTTCTCTAAGTCTACAAATGCTAGAAAGGTAGGTTTGCCTTTCCTTAATCTTTCTTCTAAGATAAGTCGTAGGGTCAGTATTGCCTCACGTGTTCCAAAATTTCTACGGGATCCAAATTGATTTTCCCCGAGGTCGGCTTCTACCAGTTTTTCCATTCGTCTGTAAAGAATTCGCATAAGTATTTTGCTGCTGTGAATTATTAAACTGATAGTTCGGTAATTTTCACATCTGTCAACACCTGCTTTCTTTGGGATTGTAATTATTATATTCCTCTTGAATTCTGACGGGATTTCGCCTGTCTCATACATCTTGTTCACCAGATGGTAGAGTTTTGTCAGGACTGGCTCTCCCAAGACTGTCAGTAGTTCTAATGGAATGTTGTCTACTACTGGGGCCTTGTTTCGACTAAGGTCTTTCAACGCTCTGTTAAACTCTTCACGCTGTATCATATCTCCCATTTCATCTACATCCTCTTCCATTTCAATAATATTATCCTCAAGTACATCGCACTTGTATTGACCCTGTATATACTCCTTCCAACTTTCTGCTTTCCCTTCTTTGCTTTGAACTGGGTTTCCATCTGAGCTCTTGATATTCATACAAGTGGTTCTCTTTTCTCCTTAGGTCTCTTTAATATTCCTATAGGCAGTATCTGTCTTACCCCTAGTGATATAACCTCTACGGCCTTACATTTGTCCTCTAGCCATCCCTGCTTAGCCATTTTACACTTCCTGTCGATCTCATTTTCCAGAAGTTTGTATTCCTTTTTGCCTGCTTCGTTTAATGCATTTTTATATTTTCTCCTTTCATCATTTAAATTCAGCATTTCTTCTGCTACCCAAGGATTTCTACTAGGCCTCATCTTTTTACCAACATTATCCTCTGCTGCCTTCACTAATTCATTCCTCAAAACTACCCATTCGTCTTCTACTGTATTTCCTTCCCCCATTCCTTTCAGTTGTTCCCTTATGCTCTCCCTGAAACACTGTACAACTTCTGGTTTACTCAGATTATGCAGGTACCATCTCCTTACATTTCCAACTTTTCACAGTTTCTTCAGTTTGAATCTATAGTTCATAGCCAATAGATTGTGGTCATAGTTCACATTTGCCCACGGAAATATCTTACAATTTAAAACCTGGTCCCTAAATCTCTGTCTTACCATTATATAATCTATCTGAAACCTTCCAGTATCTCCAGACCTCTTCCATGTATACAACCTTCTATTTTAATTCTTGAACCAAGTGTTAACAATGATGAAGTTATGGTTCAAATGGTTCAAATGGCTCTGAGCACTATGGGACTTAATGTCTCAGGTCATTAGTCCCCTAGAACTTAGAACTACTTAAACCTAACTAACCTAAGGTCATCACACACATGCATGTCCGAGACAGGAATCGAACCTGCGACCGTAGCGGTCGCGTGGTTCCAGACTGAAGCGCCTAGAACCGCTCGGCTACACTGGCCGGCAAGCTATGCTCTCTGCAAAATTCTACCAGGCGGCTTCCTCTTTCATTTCTTACCCCCAATCCATATTCACCTACTACGTTTCCTTCTCTTCCTTTTCCTATTGTCGAATTCCAGTCACTCATGACAATGTAATTTTCGTCTCACTTCACTATCTGAATAATTTCTTTCATCTCATCATACATTTCATCAATCTCTTCTTCATCTGCAGAGATAGTTGGCATATAAACTTGTACTACTGAGTACGCGTGGGCTTCGTATATATCTTGGCCACAATAATGCGTTCACTGTGCTGTTTGTAGTACCTTTCCCGCACTCCTGTTTTTTTTTATTCATTATTAAACCTACTCCAGCATTTCCTCTATTCGAATTTGTATTTATAACAATGTATTCACCTGACCAGAATTCTTGTTCCTCCTGTCACCGAACTTCAGTAATTCCCACTATATCTAACTTTAGCCTATTCATTTCCTTTTTTTAAATATTCTAACCTACCTGTTCGATTAAGGGATCTGACATTTCACGCTCCGATCCGTAGAACGCAAGTTTTCTTTCTCCTGATAAAGATGTCCTCTTGAGTAGTTCCCGTCCGGAGATCCGAATGGGGACTATGTCACCTCAGGAATATTTTACCCAAGAGGACGCCATCATCATTTAACCGTACAGTAAAGATGCATACCCTCGGGAAAAATTACAGTGGTATTTTCCCCCTGCTTTCAGCTGTTTGCAGTACCAGCACAGCAAGGCCGTTTTGGTTAGTGTTACAAGGCCAGATCAGTCAATCATCCAGACTGTTGCCCCTGCAACTACTGAAAAGTCTGCTGCCCCTCTTCAGAAACCAGACGTTTGTCTGGCTTCTCAACAGATACCCCACCGCTGTGTTTGTACCTACGGTACGGCTATCTCTATCGCTGAGGCACTCAAGGCTCCCCACCAACGGCAAGGTCCATGGTTTATGGTGAGGGGGGAGGGGGTTTATTCCAACGTAAGCTATACAAAATGAGTAGCAAGGTCAAGTATACAGGACGGAAGTTGTATTAATTTACAGGCACGGCAGTGATTCTAGAGCTATAATTTTCTTCTTGCAGATTGACACATGTAAAAATATCGTTCACCAAACATTAAATTTATTTCAGGTACATTTTTTCGCTAATAACAGGGAAGTCCTTGAAAATAATTAAATACGGACTTTATCTACAAGTGTCTCGAATAAACGTCTACGAATGTACCCTATAAGACGTAATAAATTGTGGGAACTGTCTGACTAGGACCGGAATCCATCGATGTAATGTTTATATACAAACAAATGATTACAATTTAAAAAAGAAAATAAAACGTTAGATTATTTAATCTGAAGAAACAGCTTGAAAACTGAGTAAGTCCATAACGCGTTGGTTCACCTCTGGTCGTTATGCAAGCAGTTATTAACTTTCATACATGGCTATACTTGAAACATTTTCAAGAAAGACTTCCTAACTTTTAAATCTATATTCGATGTTAACAAATTTCTCTTCTTCAGCACCACTTTTCTTGCCACTGCCAGTCTACATTTTATATTCTCTCTACTTTGGTCACCATCAGTTAATTTTCTGGCCAAATAGCAAACATCACGAACTGCTTTGAGTTTCTCGTTGCCTAATCTAATCCCCACAGCATCTCTAAATTTAATCCGCCTACAATCAATTACTCTTGTTTTCCCTCCTTTCAAGACAGTGTCTGTTCCGTTCAACTGCTCCTCCGAGTCCTGTGTTGTCTCTGACAAAATTACAATGTCATCGTTAATGGCTCCTTTTACCGACCTCCCGACTCAGCAGCATTAGTGGCAGAACAACTGAGAGAAAATTTGGAATACATTTCACATAAATTTTCTCAGCATGTTATAGTCTTAGGTGGAGATTTCAATTTACCAGATATAGACTGGGACACTCAGATGTTTAGGACGGGTGGTAGGGACAGAGCATCGAGTGACATTATACTGAGTGCACTATCCGAAAATTACCTCGAGCAATTAAACAGAGAACCGACTCGTGGAGATAACATCTTGGACCTACTGATAACAAACAGACCCGAACTTTTCGACTCTGTATGTACAGAACAGGGAATCAGTGATCATAAGGCCTTTGCAGCATCCCTGAATAGTTAATAGGAATATAAAAAAGGGAGGAAGGTTTATCTGTTTAGCAAGAGTAATAGAAGGCAGATTTCAGAATACCTAACAGATCAAAACGAAAATTTCTGTTCCGACACTGACAATGTTGAGTGTTAATGGAAAAAGTTCAAGGCAATCGTAAAATGCGTTTTAGACAGGTGCGTGCCGAGTAAAACTGTGAGGGACGGGAAAAACCCACCGTGGTACAACAACAAAGTTAGGAAACTACTGCGAAAGCAAAGAGAGCTCCACTCCAAGTTTAAACGCAGCCAAAACCTCTCAGACAAATAGAAGCTAAACGATGTCAAAGTTAGCGTAAGGAGGGCTATGCGTGAAGCGTTCAGTGAATTCGAAAGTAAAATTCTATGTACCGACTTCACAGAAAATCCTAGGAAGTTCTGGTCTTACGTTAAATCAGTAAGTGGCTCGAAACAGCATATCCAGACACTACGGGATGATGATGGCATTGAAACAGAGGATGACACGCGTAAAGCTGAAATACTAAACACCTTTTTCCAAAACTGTTTCACAGAGGAAGACCGCACTGCAGTTCCTTCTCTAAATCCTCGCACAAACGAAAAAATAGCTGACATCGAAATAAGTGTCCAAGGAACAGAAAAGCAACTGGAATCACTCAATAGAGGAAAGTCCACTGGACCTGACGGATTACCAATTCGATTCTACACAGAGTACGCGAAACAACTTGCCCCCCTTCTAACAGCCGTGTACCACAAGTCTCTAGAGGAACGGAAGGTTCCAAATGATTGGAAAAGAGCACAGATAGTCCCAGTCTTCAAGAACGGTCGTCGGGTAGATGTGCAAAACTATAGACCTATATCTCTGACGTCGATCTGTTGTAGAATTTTAGGACATGTTTTTTGCTCGAGTGTCATGTCGTTTTTGGAAACCCAGAATCTACTCTGTGGGAATCAACATGGATTCCGGAAACAGCGATCGTGTGAGACCCAACTCGCTTTATTTGTTCATGGGACCCAGAAAATATTAGATACAGGCTCCCAGGTAGATGCTATTTATCTTGACTTCCGGAAGACGTTCGATACAGTTCCGCACTGTCGCCTGATAAACGAAGTAAGAGCCTACGGAATATCAGACCAGCTGTGTGGCTGGATTGAAGAGTTTTTAGCAAACAGAACACAGCATGTTGTTATCAATGGAGAGACGTCTACAGACGTTAAAGTAACCTCTGGCGTGCCACAGGGGAGTGTTATGGGACCATTGCTTTTCACAATATGTATAAATGACCTAGTAGATAGTGTCGGAAGTTCCATGCGGCTTTTCGGGGATGATGCTGTAGTATACAGAGAAGTTGCAGCATTAGAAAATTGTAGCGAAATGCAGGAAGATCTGCAGCGGATAGGCACTTGGTGCAGGGAGTGGCAACTGACCCTTAACATAGACAAATGTAGTGTATTGCGAATACATAGAAAGAAGGATCCTTTATTGTATGATTATATGATAGCGGAACAAACACTGGTAGCAGTTACTTCTGAAAAATATCTGGGAGTATGCGTGCGGAACGATTTGAAGTGGAATGATCATATAAAATTATTTGTTGGTAAGGCGGGTACCAGGTTGAGATTCATTGGGAGAGTGCTTAGAAAATGTAGTCCATCAACAAAGGAGGTGGCTTACAAAACACTCGTTCGACCTATACTTGAGTATTGCTCATCAATGTGGGATCCGTACCAGATCGGTCTGACGGAGGAGATAGAGAAGATCCAAAGAAGAGCGGCGCGTTTCGTCACAGGGTTATTTGGTAACCGTGATAGCGTTACGGAGATGTTTAGTATACTCAAGTGGCAGACTCTGCAAGAGAGGCGCTCTGCATCGCGGTGTAGCTTTCTCGCCAGGTTTCGAGAGGGTGCGTTTTTGGATGAGGTATCGAATATATTGCTTCCCCCTACTTATACCTCCCGAGGAGATCAAGAATGTAAAATTAGAGAAATTAGAGCGCGCACGGAGGCTTTCAGACAGTCGATCTTCCCGCGAACCATATGCAACTGGAACAGGAAAGGGAGGTAATGACAGTGGCACGTGAAGTGCCCTCCGCCACACACCATTGGGTGGCTTGCGGAGTATAAATGTAGATGTAGATGTAGAAAATTCAAAGATTTTATTTCTCTTCCCTGGACTTTAATTCATACTCCAAATTTTTCTTAGATTTCCTTTATTGCTTGTTCAACGTACAGATTGAATAACTCGGGAGAAGTCTCAATGCTGCTGCACTTCCTTTCCAACCACTGCTTCCCTTTCATGCCCCTTGACACATAACTGAAGTCTGGTTTCTGCAAAAGTTGTAAACAGACTTTCACTCCCTGCATTTTACCCCTTCTACCTTAAAAATTTCAAAGACAGTATGCCAGTCAACATTGTCAAAATCTTTCTCTAAGTCTGCAAATACCACAAAACTACGGTTTGCTTTCCATAACCTAACATCCAAGATAAGTCGTAGGATTAGTACTGTGTCATGTATCCCTACAGTTCTCCGGCGTCCAAATTGATTGTCCTCCAGGTCGGCTTTTACCTGTTTTTCATTTCTACTGTAAATAATTTGTGTTATTATTTTACAACAACCTCTTATTAAACTGATGGTTGGGTTATTTTATTACTTGTCAGAATCTGACTTCTTTGGAGAAGGAATTATACGTTCGCCTGCCTTATACACTCCTGGAAATTGAAATAAGAACACCGTGAATTCATTGTCCCAGGAAGGGGAAACTTTATTGACACATTCCTGGGGTCAGATAAATCACATGATCACACTGACAGAACCACAGGCACTTAGACACAGGCAACAGAGCATGCACAATGTCGGCATTAGTACAGTGTATATCCACCTTTCGCAGCAATGCAGGCTGCTATTCTCCCATGGAGACGATCGTAGAGATGCTGGATGCAGTCCTGTGGAACGGCTTGCCATGCCATTTCCACCTGGCGCCTCAGTTGGACCAGCGTTCGTGCTGGACGTGCAGACCGCGTGAGACGACGCTTCATCCAGTCCCAAACATGCTCAATG
Source organism: Schistocerca piceifrons (assembly GCF_021461385.2). NCBI lineage: Eukaryota > Metazoa > Arthropoda > Insecta > Orthoptera > Acrididae > Schistocerca > Schistocerca piceifrons. The sequence continues at coordinate 653,182,572 of NC_060140.1, read as the reverse complement.
TGGGACAGATCCGGAGATCTTGCTGGCCAGGGTAGTTGACTTACACCTTCTAGAGCACGTTGGGTGGCACGGGATACATGCGGACGTGCATTGTCCTGTTGGAACAGCAAGTTCCCTTGCCGGTCTAGGAATGGTAGAACGATGGGTTCGATGACGGTTTGGATGTACCGTGCACTATTCAGTGTCCCCTCGACGATCACCAGTGGTGTACGGCCAGTGTAGGAGATCGCTCCCCACACCATGATGCCGGGTGTTGGCCCTGTGTGCCTCGGTCGTATGCAGTCCTGATTGTGAGCTCACCTGCACGGCGCCAAACACGCATACGACCATCATTGGCACCAAGGCAGAAGCGACTCTCATCGCTGAAGACGACACGTCCCCATTCGTCCCTCCATTCATGCTTGTCGCGACACCACTGGAGGCAGGCTGCACGATGTTGGGGCGTGAGCGGAAGACGGCCTAACGGTGTGCGGGACCATAGCCCAGCTTCATGGAGACAGTTGCGAATGGTCCTCGCCGATACCCCAGGAGCAACAGTGTCCCTAATTTGCTGGGAAGTGGCGGTGCGGTCCCCTACGGCACTGCGTAGGATCCTACGGTCTTGGCGTGCATCCGTGCGTCGCAGCGGTCCGGTCCCAGGTCGACGGGCACGTGCACCCTCCGCCGACCACTGGCGACAACATCGATGTACTGTGGAGACCTCACGCCCCACGTGTTGAGCAATTCGGCGGTACGTCCACCCGGCCTCCCGCATGCCCACTATACGCCCTCGCTCAAAGTCCGTCAACTGCACATACGGTTCATGTCCACGCTGTCGCGGCATGCTACCAGTGTTAAAGACTGCGATGGAGCTCCGTATGCCACGGCAAACTGGCTGACACTGACGGCGGCGGTGCACAAATGCTGCGCAGCTAGCGCCATTCGACGGCCAACACCGCGGTTCTTGGTGTATCCGCTGTGCCGTGCGTGTGATCATTGCTTGTACAGCCCTCTCGCAGTGTCCGGAGCAAGTATGGTGGGTCTAACACACCGGTGTCAATGTGTTCTCTTTTCCATTTCCAGGAGTGTATATCTTGAACACTATATGAAAGAGTTTTGTCATGGTTGGCCCTCCCAAGGCTATCAATAACTCTGGCGTAATATCGTCTATTCCACGAGCTTTGTTTCGACTTTACTCTTTCTGTGCTCTGCCAAATTTCGTCTCGCCGTATCATATCCTTTATCTCATCATCATCTACATCTTCAACCATTTCTATAATATTACATTCAAGTACGTCTTACTTCTACAGACCGTCTATATACTCCTCCCAACTTTCAGGTTTCGCTTCTGTGCGTAGGACTAGTTCTTCATCCGAGCTCTTAATATTCATACATTTACTTCTCCCCAAAGGCCTTCTTAATTTTTCTACAGGTGGTATCCATCTTTCCCTTAGTAAAATGAGCTTCTAAATCATTACATTTGTCCTCTGTCAATACTTACTTACCCGTTTAGCACTTTGCGTTCGTCTCATTTCTTTAACTTCTGTATAACCACTTCGTCTACTTCATTTGCTGCATTTTTATGTTTTCTCGCTTCACCAAATTCAGTATTTCTTGTGTTATCCAAATATTTATACTAACCTTTGTCTCTTTACCTACTTGATCCTCTGCTGCCTTCAGTATTTCATTTTTTAAAGGTACAGACTTGACTTCTTTTCACCTGTTCTAGTCAACAATTGCCTAACAGTCGCTCAGAAACTATCAGCAACCTCTAGTTCTTCAACTTATCCAACTCCCACTTCTTTAATTTCCTACCGTTTTGCAGTTTCATCAGTTTTAATCTACAGTTCATGATCAATATATTTTGGTCAGAGTCCACATGTACACCTGGAAATGTATTATAATTTACATCTGGTTCTTAAATCTATGTCTTGCAATTACTTAATCAATCCGAATCCTTCCGGTGTCTTCAGGTCTCCTCTACGTATACAGCCTTTCTTTAAGCTCCTTTAACCAAGTGTTGCCGATGATTCAAATATATTCTGCGCAAAATTCTACCAGACAGCGACAGCTTCCTCTTTCATTCCTTTTCCCTAAACCATATTCACCTACTATTTGTCCTTCTCTTCCTTATCTTTCTATCGAATTCCAGTCCCCCATCAGAATAAAATTTTCACCTCTGAATAATTTCCTTCATCTCATCGTACATTTATTCAATGTATTCATCATCTACGGAATAAGTAGGCAGATAAACTTTTATTACTGTGGCAGGCGTGGGCTAAGCGTCTATTTTGGCTACAGTAATGCGATCACATTGCTATTCATAGTAGCTAACCTGTATTCCTATATTCTTATTCGTTATTAAATCCTCTCCTGCATTTCCGTGATTTGATTTTATATTTATAACCCTGTATACAAAACTTCCTGGCAGATTTAAACTGTGTGCCCGACCGAGACTCGAACCCGGGACCTTTGCCTTTCGCGGGCAAGTGCTCTACCAACTGAGCTACCGAAGCACGACTCACGCCCGGTACTCACAGCTTTACTTCTGCCAGTACCTCGTCTCTTACTTTCCAAACTTTACAGAAGCTCTTCTGCGAACCTTGCAGAACTAGCACTCCTGAAAGAAAGGATACTGCGGAGGCATGGCTTAGCCACAGCCTGGGGGATGTTTCCAGAATGAGATTTTCACTCTGCAGCGGAGTGTGCGCTGATATGAAACTTCCTGGCAGATTAAAACTGTGTGCCCGACCGAGACTCGAACTCAGGACCTTTGCCTTTCGCGGGCAAGTGCTCTACCAACTGAGCTACCGAAGCACAACTCACGCCCGGTACTCACAGCTTTACTTCTGCCAGTACCTCGTCTCTTACTTTCCAAACTTTACAGAAGCTCTTCTGCGAACCTTGCAGAACTAGCACTCCTGAAAGAAAGGATACTGCGGAGACATGGCTTAGCCACAGCCTGGGGGATGTTTCCAGAATGAGATTTCCACTCTGCAGCGGAGTGTGCGCTGATATGAAACTTCCTGGCAGATTAAAATTGTGTGTGCCCGACCAAAACTCGAACTCGGGACCTTTGCCTTTCGCGGGCAAGTGCTCTACCAACTGAGCTACCGAAGCACGACTCACGCCCGGTACTCACAGCTTTACTTCTGCCAGTACCTCGTCTCCTACTTTCCAAACTTTACAGAAGCTCTTCTGCGAACCTTGCAGAACTAGCACTCCTGAAAGAAAGGATACTGCGGAGACATGGCTTAGCCACAGCCTGGTGGATGTTTCCAGAATGAGATTTTCACTCTGCAGCGGAGTGTGCGCTGATATGAAACTTCCTGGCAGATCAAAACTGTGTGCCCGACCGAGACTCGAACTCGGGACCTTTGCCTTTCGCGGGCAAATGCTCTACCAACTGAGCTACCGAAGCACGACTCACGCCCGGTACTCACAGCTGTACTTCTGCCAGTACCTCGTCTCCTACTTTCCAAACTTTACAGAAGCTCTTCTGCGAACCTCGCAGCACTAGCACTCCTGAAAGAAAGGATACTGCGGAGACATGGCTTAGCCACAGCCTGGGGGATGTTTCCAGAATGAGATTTTCTCTCTGCAGCGGAGTGTGCGCTGATATGAAACTTCCTGGCAGATTAAAACTGTGTGCCCGACCGAGACTCGAACTCGGGACCTTTGCCTTTCGCGGGCAAGTGCTCTACCAACTGAGCTACCGAAGCACGACTCACGCCCGGTACTCACAGCTTTATTTCTGCCAGTACCTCGTCTCCTACTTTCCAAAGTTTACAGAAGCTCTTCTGCGAACCTAGCAGAACTAGCACTCCTGAAAGAAAGGATACTGCGGAGACATGGCTTAGCCACAGCCTGGGGGATGTTTCCAGAATGAGATTTTCACTCTGCAGCGGAGTGTGCGCTGATATGAAACTTCCTGGCAGATTAAAACTGTGTGCCCGACCGAGACTCGAACTCGGGACCTTTGCCTTTCGCGGGCAAGTGCTCTACCAACTGAGCTACCGAAGCACGACTCACACCCGGTACTCACAGCTTTACTTCTGCCAGTACCTCGTCTCCTACTTTCCAAACTTTACAGAAGCTCTTCTGCGAAACTTGCAGAACTAGCACTCCTGAAAGAAAGGATACTGCGGAGACATGGCTTAGCCACAGCCTGGGGGATGTTTCCAGAATGAGATTTTCACTCTGCAGCGGAGTGTGCGCTGATATGAAACTTCCTGGCAGATTAAAACTGTGTGCCCGACCGAGACTCGAACTCGCGACCTTTGCCTTTCGCGGGCAAGTGCTCTACCAACTGAGCTACCGAAGCACGACTCACGCCCGGTACTCACAGCTTTACTTCTTTCAGGAGTGCTAGTTCTGCAAGGTTCGCAGAAGAGCTTCTGTAAAGTTTGGAAAGTAGGAGACGAGGTACTGGCAGAAGTAAAGCTGTGAGTACCGGGCGTGAGTCGTGCTTCGGTAGCTCAGTTGGTAGAGCACTTGCCCGCGAAAGGCAAAGGTCCCGAGTTCGAGTCTCGGTCGGGCACACAGTTTTAATCTGCCAGGAAGTTTCATATCAGCGCACACTCCGCTGCAGAGTGAAAATCTCATTCTGGAAACATCCCCCAGGCTGTGGCTAAGCCATGTCTCCGCAGTATCCTTTCTTTCAGGAGTGCTAGTTCTGCAAGATTCGCAGAAGAGCTTCTGTAAAGTTTGGAAAGTAGGAGACGAGGTACTGGCAGAAGTAAAGCTGTGGGTACCGGGCGTGAATCGTGCTTCGGTAGCTCAGTTGGTAGAGCACTTGCCCGCGAAAGGCAAAGAACCCGAGTTCGAGTCTCGGTCGGGCACACAGTTTTAATCTGCCAGGAAGTTTCATATCAGCGCACACTCCGCTGCAGAGTGAAAATCTCATTCTGGAAACATCCCCCAGGCTGTGGCTAAGCCATGTCTCCGCAGTATCCTTTCTTTCAGGAGTGCTAGTTCTGCAAGGTTCGCAGAAGAGCTTCTGTAAAGTTTGGAAAGTAGGAGACGAGGTACTGGCAGAAGTAAAGCTGTGTGTACCGGGCGTGAGTCGTGCTTCGGTATCTCAGTTGGTAGAGCACTTGCCCGCGAAAGGCAAAGGTCCCGAGTTCGAGTCTCGGTCGGGCACACAGTTTTAATCTGCCAGGAAGTTTCATATCAGCGCACACTCCGCTGCAGAGTGAAAATCTCATTCTGGAAACATCCCCCAGGCTGTGGCTAAGCCATGTCTCCGCAGTATCCTTTCTTTCAGGAGTGCTAGTTCTGCAAGGTTCGCAGAAGAGCTTCTGTAAAGTTTGGAAAGTAGGAGAAGAGGTACTGGCAGAAGTAAAGCTGTGAGTACCGGGCGTGAGTCGTGCTTCGGTAGGTCAGTTGGTAGAGCACTTGCCCGCGAAAGGCAAAGGTCCCGAGTTCGAGTCTCGGTCGGGCACACAATTTTAATCTGCCAGGAAGTTTCATATCAGCGCACACTCCGCTGCAGAGTGAAAATCTCATTCTGGAAACATCCCCCAGGCTGTGGCTAAGCCATGTCTCCGCAGTATCCTTTCTTTCAGGAGTGCTAGTTCTGCAAGGTTCGCAGAAGAGCTTCTGTAAAGTTTGGAAAGGAGGAGACGAGGTACTGCAGAAGTAAAGTTGTGAGTACCGGGCATGAGTCGTGCTTCGGTAGCTCAGTTGGTAGAGCACTTGCCCGCGAAAGGCAAAGGTCCCGTGTTCGAGTCTCGGTCGGGCACACAGTTTTAATCTGCCAGGAAGTTTCATATCAGCGCACACTCCGCTGCAGAGTGAAAATCTCATTCTGGAAACATCCCCCAGGCTGTGGCTAAGCCATGTCTCCGCAGTATCCTTTCTTTCAGGAGTGCTAGTTCTGCAAGGTTCGCAGAAGAGCTTCTGTAAAGTTTGGAAAGTAGGATGCGAGGTACTGGCAGAAGTAAAGCTGTGAGTACCGGGCGTGAGTCGTGCTTCGGTAGGTCAGTTGGTAGAGCACTTGCCCGCGAAAGGCAAAGGTCCCGAGTTCGAGTCTCGGTCGGGCACACAATTTTAATCTGCCAGGAAGTTTCATATCAGCGCACACTCCGCTGCAGAGTGAAAATCTCATTCTGGAAACATCCCCCAGGCTGTGGCTAAGCCATGTCTCCGCAGTATCCTTTCTTTCAGGAGTGCTAGTTCTGCAAGGTTCGCAGAAGAGCTTCTGTAAAGTTTGGAAAGGAGGAGACGAGGTACTGCAGAAGTAAAGTTGTGAGTACCGGGCGTGAGTCGTGCTTCGGTAGCTCAGTTGGTAGAGCACTTGCCCGCGAAAGGCAAAGGTCCCGTGTTCGAGTCTCGGTCGGGCACACAGTTTTAATCTGCCAGGAAGTTTCATATCAGCGCACACTCCGCTGCAGAGTGAAAATCTCATTCTGGAAACATCCCCCAGGCTGTGGCTAAGCCATGTCTCCGCAGTATCCTTTCTTTCAGGAGTGCTAGTTCTGCAAGGTTCGCAGAAGAGCTTCTGTAAAGTTTGGAAAGTAGGAGACGAGGCACTGGCAGAAGTAAAGCTGTGAGTACCGGGCGTGAGTCGTGCTTCGGTAGCTCAGTTGGTAGAGCACTTGCCCGCGAAAGGCAAAGGTCCCGAGTTCGAGTCTCGGTCGGGCACACAGTTTTAATCTGCCAGGAAGTTTCATATCAGTGCACACTCCGCTGCAGAGTGAAAATCTCATTCTGGAAACATCCCCCAGGCTGTGGCTAAGCCATGTCTCCGCAGTATCCTTTCTTTCAGGAGTGCTAGTTCTGCAAGGTTCGCAGAAGAGCTTCTGTAAAGTTTGGAAAGTAGGAGACGAGGTACTGGCAGAAGTAAAGCTGTGAGTACCGGGCGTGAGTCGTGCTTCGGTAGCTCAGTTGGTAGAGCACTTGCCCGCGAAAGGCAAAGGTCCCGAGTTCGAGTCTCGGTCGGGCACACAGTTTTAATCTGGCAGGAAGTTTCATATCAGCGCACACTCCGCTGCAGAGTGAAAATCTCATTCTGGAAACATCCCCCAGGCTGTGGCTAAGCCATGTCTCCGCAGTATCCTTCCTTTCAAGAGTGCTAGTTCTGCAAGGTTCGCAGAAGAGCTTCTGTAAAGTTTGGAAAGTAGGAGACGAGGTACTGGCAGAAGTAAAGCTGTGAGTACCGGGCGTGAGTCGTGCTTCGGTAGCTCAGTTGGTAGAGCACTTGCCCGCGAAAGGCAAAGGTCCCGAGTTCGAGTCTCGGTCGGGCACACAGTTTTAATCTGCCAGGAAGTTTCATATCAGCGCACACTCCGCTGCAGAGTGAAAATCTCATTCTGGAAACATCCCCCAGGCTGTGGCTAAGCCATGTCTCCGCAGTATCCTTTCTTTCAGGAGTGCTAGTTCTGCAAGGTTCGCAGAAGAGCTTCTGTAAAGTTTGGAAAGTAGGATGCGAGGTACTGGCAGAAGTAAAGCTGTGAGTACCGGGCGTGAGTCGTGCTTCGGTAGCTCAGTTGGTAGAGCACTTGCCCGCGAAAGGCAAAGGTCCCGAGTTCGAGTCTCGGTCGGGCACACAGTTTTAATCTGCCAGGAAGTTTCATATCAGCGCACACTCCGCTGCAGAGTGAAAATCTCATTCTGGAAACATCCCCCAGGCTGTGGCTAAGCCATGTCTCCGCAGTATCCTTTCTTTCAGGAGTGCTAGTTCTGCAAGGTTCGCAGAAGAGCTTCTGTAAAGTTTGGAAAGTAGGAGACGAGGTACTGGCAGAAGTAAAGCTGTGAGTACCGGGCGTGAGTCGTGCTTCGGTATCTCAGTTGGTAGAGCACTTGCCCGCGAAAGGCAAAGGTCCCGAGTTCGAGTCTCGGTCGGGCACACAGTTTTAATCTGCCAGGAAGTTTCATATCAGCGCACACTCCGCTGCAGAGTGAAAATCTCATTCTGAACCCTGTATACACTTTTCCAGAAGTCTTGCTCCTCCTGTCAGAGAAACACTAATTACCACCATATTTAACTTCATCTTTTCAATTTCCTTTTTAAATTTTCTGAATTAACTAGCATATTAAAGGATTTAACATTCCATTCTCCGATTCGAAGATGCAATCGTTGTTCCCCCTAACGTCATCATCCTCCTGAGTAGCCTCCGCCTGGAGATCTGAGTGGGGTAATATTTTACCTCCTGAATATTCTCTCAAAAGGACGTGGTCATTATTTAATCACACAGTAGAGCTGCATGCTCTTGGGACGAATTAAGGCCGTAGTTTCCCTTTGCTTTCAGCCGTTAGCAGTACCAGCACAGCAAGACCGTTTTCGTTCACGTTACAAGGCGAGATCACTACATGATACAGACTGTTACCTCTGAAACTACTGAAGAGGCTGCTTCTCTTCAGGTACTACATGTCTGTCTTTCATCTCAACAGATACTCCTCCGTTTTGGTCGCATCGGCGACGGAAGCCAACCCACCAATGACTAGGTCCATGTTTCATGGGCCAAAGTGTGGCTTTAGGGAAGATAAAGGCACCAGAGAGGCAATTCTAACATTGTGATTAATAATGGAAGCAAGGCTGAAAAGGTCAGGACAGATTCGTAGAATCTGTCGGCCTGGAAAAATGTTCAACAATGTTGAAGGGTGTAAAATATTTGAAATTTTCAGAAAAATTGAGGTAAGCTGTAGGGAAAGATGGATAATAGACCATAGGTACAAGAGTCAAGGGCGAATGAGAGTGGAAGACAAAGAACGAAGTGTTCGAATTGAAAAAAGATGTAAGACAGCTATGTAGTCTTTCGCCCCTACTGTTCGAAGAAGCAATGGCGGAAACAAAAGAAAAGTTCTAGAATGGAATGAAAATTCAGGGTGATAGAATAGGATATCAATGAGAAGAATTGCTGATAACATGACCGTCCTCGGTGAAAGTGAAGAATTATTACAGACTCTACTGAATGGAATGAACAGTCAAACGAGTACAGAATATGGGTTGAGAATGAGTCGAAGATAAATCGAAAGAGTAGTAGCAGAAACGAGGAAAACAAGAAACGTATCATCATGACTGGATCATGAATTAGATGAAGTTAAGGAGTTCTGCCACTAAGCAGCCAATAACTCATGATGGACAAAGCAAGGAGACCTAAAAAGCCGACTAACACGCTAAACGGGCGTTCCTGGCCAAATAAATCTGCAAGTATCAAATATTGATATTAATTTGAGGAAGACATTTCTGAGAATGTTCATTTGGAGAATATCATTTTCTGGTAGTGAAACATGAACTGTGGGTAAACCGGATCAGAGGAGAATAGAAGCATTTGAGATGTACTACAGAAGAATGTTGAAAATTAGGTAGACTGGTAAAGTAAGGAATGAGGAGGTTCACCAGAGACTCGGCGAGGAAAAGAATATACGGAATACACTGACAAAGAAACGGGACAGGATGGCAGGACATTTGTTAAGACGTCAGGGAAAAATCTCCATGGTAATAGAGGGAGCTGTTGAGGGCAAAAACTGTAGAGGAAGACAGAAAGTGGAATACATCCAGCAAATAATGTACGACGTAGGCCAGAAGTGATTCTCTGAGATGAAGAGGTTGGCACAGGAGAGGAAGATGTAGCGGGACGCATCAAACAATTCAGAAGTCTGATGCCTGGAAGAAAACAAAGTGAATTCCATTCTCGCATCCTATACTAACAGATCTCTAACAGCCCCGAGTGCACGTCATATAATTTATGGCTTTCATTGATCAAGGGAGTTGGTATGTTTCATACGATTTTCTGTAATATACTCGTATCTATTTCACAGTTGCATGTCTCCTCCGATTGGCATTCAATACTATTATTTTATTGAAGAGTAATATCGCAAAATGCACACGATATCTTCCTATAGCTATTGGCAGAAGACCATATTGCTGTATAGTAAAAGGCTAGTGTTGTGTGACAGTAACAATGAGTGTGGAGTGTTAATTTCACAGTCGATCCTCACTGGTCCGTATCCTATTACACGCATTGTGAACTATCAGCAGAGACCTCAGTCAGAAAAGGCACAGCTAGTGTTACACACAACAACTAAAGTAATCGCTATAATCCTGTCATACGACACTAAGTAGTGATCATTTCTTATGTCTACCACTGTTATGAAGGTACCAGCTCTATTCCATGAAAAAACGGATGTAGGTGAAGGGGGGCACCCCATGTGTTTTACTGTCACTGAAGACCTCTCTTGGAAAAACGGACGTTGCATACCATTCATTGTTGTTCAGGATATTGTACGGAAGTGCAATACGACTATCACAACAAATCACAGCAAATTATTCTCGAATTTTTAAGAAAAACGTGGTGAAAATTCAACTACATATACACAGAACTAGGAGATAGAAGAGATATCAGAATTTATGTAGTCGGAACAAGTTTCCTGAATCAGATATGTAAAAGCTCACGTTGACATTTGTATGAGGAAAAGTCATAGGCAGTTTACCTGTTCTGAACTGAGGCGGTAGAGTTAGTCCCGACAGAGGTTTGGGAATGTCTAAAATCATTAACAAATAAACTCAGTGGCTAAACAAGAAATATAATTCAGTTGGTAATATCCCTTTAAACTTCTGGACATGAAGGGTACAATTTGACGACGGCTGTTTATTTTTCAACATTTCATCAGAACAGCGTTATATAATATTTAGTTCTGCCATAATGTAGCAGAAGACGAATTCGGCATTAATCTAAATTTTTGTATACCACGGTATGTGTTCTCTCTCTCTCTCTCTCTCTGCTCTCGCAACACACTGACACACACACACACACACACACACACACACACACACACACACACACACACTAATAGAGCTGCTTCGGTGAACCAGGGATTTCTCTTTGGAAAGTTATGGCATATCTCACCTGAACAAGAATAGTGCCTCGCGGAACAACTTCGCTGAAAGCCATATTAGTATTCGCAGGACGTGGCGTCGTGCACACTTCGATCTACCGTAGATATTCATTGATGAGCCAAACGCCGGCCTCGGTGACTCAGTGGTTCTAGGCGCTTCATCTGGAAACGCGTGACCGCTACGGTCGCAGGTTCGAATCCTGCCTCGGGTATGGATGTGTGTGGTGTCCTTAGGTTAGTTAGGTTTAAGTAGTTCCAAGTTCTAGGGGACTGATGACCTCAGATGTTAGGTCCCATAGTGCTCGGAGCCATTTGAACCATTCTTGATTGAGCCATATCATTATCACCACCGGCTTAACGGCTTGTTTGTCTTGGAACGAAAACACTAATTCTGCGTATCAGGGATCCGACTGTTTTTCGTAGGTTTGTGGAGGTATGTGGCGTCAGATGCCTACGCACAGGTTATGTACCTCGCGTAAATAACGGTGCATTGATGTCGCCCCATGGCAGTTCACGTGGGTTCCATAGGATTTACATCAGGCGATTTCCGGCGCCCAGACATAATTAAGAGTTCAGTATAATGCTCCAGAAATCACTGTTGTATGGTTATGGCTCCGAGACACGGGCAGTTATACTGCTCAAAGATAACATCGATGTCGGGGAAGACATCAGGCATGAAGGGCAGCCAGTGGTTTGCAGCTACCAGCGTGTCTTCTATTACTACCACAAGTCCCATGCAAGCGCAGGAGAATGTCTCCCACAGCATAGCCTGTGTCCGTGGCGCGCTGCAAGTTTCGAGCAGCGGTTCATCTCGATCACTGAGTTTCTGGAGACTACCAGCGACGTAGTGTAGCAAAAATGTGATTCACCCGAAGAGCCGACAAGTTTCCGTTGATTGACGATTGAGTCCCGATGGTCTCTTACCCACAGCAATCATAATTGACGATGTAGTTGAGTCAACATGTGCACACGTAGGTGCGGCCTTTTGCGAAGCTCCTTGTTCAACCATGTACGAATAATGGTGTGCTAAGAAATACTTTTACGTGCACCAGCATTGTGCGTTTTCGGCAGAGATGTCACAAATCACCATCTATTCTACTCTACAGAGCAGATAAGCCTCCGAATCCCAGGTTCTGTGATGAGTTGTAGGCGTCCAAATACATATAGCTCCTAGTGGTAGGACCTAACTCTTTGCGTAGATGCTCACGACAGTATCAAGTGAACATTCGACCAGCTTCGCCGTTTTCGACATATGCGTTCACAGGCTCGGGGTAATAATAATCTCGTCTCGGTCAAAGTGACCTACCTCAATCGATTTCTCCATTTGCATCCCATATCTTCGCTAGGGTGATTACCGTCCGTGTCTGATCTACTTACATGCTTATGTTACAGCGTCACGTGCCCGCAAATCCACGCGGTGGCATCCAGCGTCGCCGTGGGCAGTAGTCATAATGTTTTGGCTTATCGGTGTAGACTGTGTGACGGTACGTCACATAAATGGGTATTTGGAGAAAGGGAAAAGAGGTTTTGGCTATGAGACGTGTGAAACATAAATTATCTAAAGACAAAGTACCTCTGCTCGATTTGTAACAAATAGTAAAAATCGTAAGTTATTATTATCAAAACACAAATATCGATGTAATTTACACAGTTTTGTGGTATAATCTCTGTGTAACATAGGACAGGAAGATCAGCGACAATGCTTTGATTGAACGGATTCTCCTGTTTTGTTTCGTCTAGCGGTAGGCCGCCATTTTAGTGCTGTCTGATAATTAACGTAAGTTTTATCTGTATTTTTGAGAAATATAATAGAAATTGTTATTAGAAAGTGTGTATTATTGACATAGTTGTCACCTCTCATAATCGCAACCATTAATTATAATTAACGAAATTTTTGCAGAACTTTGTAGTGCAGGGAGCTCATCTCCCCTAGCAGGATTTAGTCGGCCATTACGCTGACTGTATTATTTAATTAAAATTTCGTGTCATAATATTTAATGTAAACGCGAGAGACTTCTCAATTATGATCTTCCGTTAATTTCAGAGTTAAAAAGCGTAGTGATAAATTTCATTTACTAAAATTCACAGCACAGGGTGAGTTCAGTATGTTTCATTTTGGCCGCCTTACGGCAGATAAGAGTCTCTCCAGTTTTGCCTTGCAAATAATGAACAAGAAATATTGCAAATCATTACATTCCGCAATATCTCTGTTAATCTTTGTGTAGTTTGGTACATACATAACCAGTAGCCCCTCAGATCCATATTAATAATTACAGTTTGCGTAAGAATACGGATATTTTCTTTTCTATATAGCAGCACTCAAGCAAACTATTTATTAGAAGGCGGTGAGTCGCACGTTGTGTTTAAAAAATATCATATTGTACGTACTTCGGGGCAACCGATGTCCGTACGAGTGTTATGGAGGTATAAGTTAATTAAAATTCTCATGCTAGCCGACAATATTTAAACCCACCACAACCAAAATCATAAAATAAGTAATTATAAAAATAAAAATATATAATTGTCCCGTGATAAGTGGCACCACACACACACACACACACACACACACGCACACGCACATATGCACTTATACCGTTATAACTGGTTCGTGTGGCAGGAACTGATTCCATTACTAGTTGATGATGTCAGACGCAGCGAACATCGAGTGGGGCCAGTATCATGAGACTGCATTTTTCGCAGTATATTTCTGTCGTGTCTCAGTTATGCAATTCCCTGAGTATTAGTGTATTAGCTGCCTGAAGAAGTGTCGATTTGCATTTCACGCAATGTTAATTTCCGATTTATTTGCTCCTAAAATTTGTAGTTCTCCTGCACATACGAACTGGATACGTGTACACTACTGGCCATTAAAATTGTTACACCACGAAGATGACGGGCTACAGACGTGAAATATAACCGACAGAAAGTCGATGCTGTGATATGAAATGATTAGCTTTTCGGAGCACTCACACAAGGTTGGCGCCGGTTGCGACACCTACAACGTGGTAACATGAGGAAAGTTTCCAACCGATTTCTCATACACAAATAGCACTTGACCGGCGTTGCCTGGTGAAACGCTGTTGGATGCCTTGTGTAAGGAGGAGAAATGCGTACCGTCACGTTTCCGACTTTGATAAAGATCGGATTATAGCCTATCGCGATTACGGTTTATCATATCGCGACGTTGCTGCTTGCGTTGGTCGAAATCCAATGACCGTTAGCAGAATATGGAATCGGCGGGTTCAGGAGGGTAATACGGAACGCCGTGCTGGATCCCAACGGCCTCGTATCATTAACAGTCGACATGACAGCCATCTTATGCGCATGGCTGTAACGGATCGTGCAGCCACGTATCGATCATTGAGTCAACAGATGGGGACGTTTGCAAGACAACAACCATCTGCGCGAACAGTTCGATGACGTTCGCAGCAACATGGACTATCAGCCCGGAAACCATGGTTGCGGGTACCCTTGACGCTGCATCACAGAGAGGAGCGCCTGCGATGGTATATTGAACGATGAACCTGGGTGCACGAATGGCAAAACGTAATTTTTTTCGGGTGAGTCAGGTTCTGTTTACAGCATCATGATGGTCGCATCCGTGTTTGGCGACATAGCGGTGAACGCACATTAAGTTGTTGTGGCCATCAGTCCTGAGACTGGTTTGATGCAGCTCTCCATGCTACTCTATCCTGTGCAAGCTTCTTCATCTCCCAGTACTTACTGCAACCTACATCCTTCTGAATCTGCTTAGTGTATTCATCTCTTGGTCTCCCCCTACGACTTTTACATTCCACGCTGCCCTCCAATACTAAATTGGTGATCCCTTGATGTCTCAGAACATGTCCTACCAACCGATCCCTTCTTCTTGTCAAGTTGTGCCACGAACTTCTCTTCTCCCCAATCCTATTCAATACCTCCTCATTAGTTACGTGACCTACCTACCTTATCTTCAGCATTCTTCTGTAGCACCACATTTCGAAAGCTTCTATTCTCTTCTTGTCCAAACTAGTTATTGTCCGTGTTTCACTTCCATACATGGCTACACTCCATACAAATACTTTCAGAAACGACTTCCTGACACTTAAATCTATACTTAATGTTAACAAATATCTCTTCTTGAGAAACGCTTTCCTTGCCATTGCCAGTCCACATTTTATATCCTCTCTACTTCGACCATCATCGGTTATTTTACTCCCTAAATAGCAAAACTCCTTTACTACTTTAAGTGTCTCATTTCCTAATCTAATTCCCTCAGCATCACCCGACTTAATTCGACTACATTCCATTATCATCGTTTTGCTTTTGTTGATGTTCATCTTATATCCTCCTTTCAAGACGCTGTCCATTCCTGTTCTACTGCTCTTCCAAGTCCTTTGCTGTCTCTGACAGAATTACAATGTCATCGGCGAACCGCAAAATTTTTATTTCTTCTCCATGGATTTTAATACCTACTCCGAACTTTTCTTTTGTTTCCTTTATTGCTTGCTCAATATACAGATTGAATAACATCGGGGATAGGCTACAACCCTGTCTCACTCCCATCCCAACCACTGCTTCCATTTCATACCCCTCGACTCTTATCACTGCCATCTGCTTTCTGTACAAATTGTAAATAGTCTTTCGCCCCCTGTATTCTACCACTGCCACCTTCAGAATTCGAAAGAGAGTATTCCAGTCAACATTGTCAAAAGTTTTCTCCAAGTCTACAATTGCTAGAAACGTAGGTTTGCCTTTCCACATTTCATCTAAGATAAGTCGTGGGGTCAGAATTGCCTCACGTGTTCGAACGTTTCTATTCGTCTACAAAGAATTCGCGTTAGTATTTTGCAGCTCTGGCTTATTAAACTGATAGTTCGGTAATTTTCACTTCTGTCAACACCTGCTTTCTTTGGGATTGGAATTATTATATTCTTCTTGAAGTCTGACGGTATTTCGCCTGTCTCATACATCTTGCTCACAAGACGGTAGAGTTTTGTCAGGACTGTCTCTCCCAAGGCTGTCAGTAGTTCTGATGGAATGTTGTCTACTCCCGGGGCCTTGTTTCGACTCAGGGTTTTCAGTGCTCTGTCAAACTCTTCACGCAGTATCATATCTCCCATTTCATCTTCATCTACCTCGTCTTCCATTTCCATAATATTGTCCTCAAGTAAGTCGCCCTTGTATAGACCCTCTATATACTGCTTCCACCTTTCTTCTTTCCCTTCTTAGCTTAGAGTTGGGTTTCCATCAAAGCTATTGATATTAATGCAAGTGGTTCTCCTTTCTCCAAAGGTCTCTTTAATTTTCCTGTAATCAGTATCTATCTTACCCCTAGTGAGATAAGCCTCTACATCCTTACATTTGTCCTCTAGCCATCCCTGCTTAGCCATTTTTCACTTCCTGTCCATCTCATTTTTGAAACGTTTGTATTCCTTTTAGCCGGCTTCATTTACTGCATTTTTATATTTTCTCCTTTCGTCAATTAAATTCAATATTTCTTCTGTCACCCAAGGATTTCTACTAGTCCTCGCCTTTTTACCTAGTTGATCCTCTGCTGCCTTCACTACTTCATCCCTCAAAGCTAGCCATTCTTCTTCTACTGTATTTCTTTCGCCCATTCTTGTCAATTGTTCCCTTACGCTCTCCCTGAAACTCTGTACAACCTCTGGTTCTTTCAGTTTATCCTGGTCCCATCTCCTGAAATTCCCACCATTTTGCAGTTTCTTCAGTTTTAATCTACAGTTCATAACCAATAGATTGTGGTCAGAGTCCACATCTACCCCTGGAAAAGACTTACAATTTAAAACCTGGTACCTAAATCTCCATCTTACCATTATATAATCTATCCGATACCTTTTAGTATCTCCAGGGTTATTCCATGTGTACAACTTTCTTTCACGATTCTTGAACCAAGTGTTGGCTCTGATTAAGTTATGCTCTGCACAAAATTCTACCAGGCGGCTTCCTGTTTCATTTCTTAGCCCCAATCCATATTCACCTACTATGTTTCCTTCTCTCCCTTTTCCTACTGAGGAATTCCAATCACCCATGACTACTAAATTTTCGTCTCCCTTCACTGCCTGAATAATTTCCTTTCATCAATTTCTTCGTCATCTGCAGAGCTAGTTGGCATATAAACTTGTACTATTGTAGTAGGCGTGGGCTTCGTGTCTATCTTGGCCACAATAATGCGTTCACTATGCTGTTTGTAGTAGCTTACCCGTACTCCTATTTTTTATTCATTATTAAACCTACACCTGCTTTACCCCAATTTGATTTTGTATTTATAACCCTGTATTCACCTGACCAAAAGTCTTGTTCCTCCTGCCACCGAACTTCACTGATTCCCACTATATCTAACTTTAACCTATCGTTTTCCCATTTTTAAATTTTCTAACCTACCTGCCCGATTAGGGGATCTGACATTCCACGCTCCGATCCGTAGAACGCCAGTTTTCTTTCTCCTCATTGGAAGCGTGTATTCGTCATCGCCATAATGGAGTATCACCCGGCCTGCTTGTGAGGTGTGCCATTGGTTACACGTCTCGGTCACCTCTTGTTCGCATTAACGGCACTTCGAACAGTGGACGTTACATTTCAGATGTGTTACGACCCTTGGCTCTTCCCTTCATTCGATTCCTGTGAAACCATACACTACAGCAGGATAATGCACGACCGCATATTGCAGGTCCTATACGGGCCTTTCTATATACAGAAAATGTTCGACTGCTTCCCTGGCTAGCACATTCCCCAGGTCTCTCACTAATTGAAAGCGTCTGGTCAATGGTGGCCGAGCAACTGGCTCGTCACAATACGGCAGTCACTACTCATGTTGAACTGTGGTATCGTGTTGAAGCTGCATGGGCAGCTGTACCTGTACACGCCATCAAAGCTCTGTTTGACTCAGTGCGCTGGCGTATCAAGGCCGTTATTACGGCCAGAGGTGGTTGTTCTGGGTACCGATTTCTCAGGATCTAAGCACCCAAATTACGTGAAAATGTAATCACATGTCAGTTGTAGTTTAATATATTTGTCCAATGAATACCTGTCTATCATCTGCATTTCTTCTTGGTGTAGCAATTTTAATGGCTGGTAGTGTAGGATGCTCAGGTCAGTCTGTCGCCAAGTTTTTTAATCGAGGTGATGGACAGTTGACAGTAGTCCTACGTTCATATAATCAGAGAAAGTAATAGGTGATGCCATTCCAGACGAGAAATTTCTCCAAATTTGATTTGAGCATTGTGCAGTTCACGTGCGACAGGATGTGGTAAGTTCAGTTGTCATTTGAAGTAGTTCTTTGTACATGGTCAGCGTTGATCTTAAAATGTGGGACTCCTGTACCCTTGAATTTTCCTGTTATGTACTACGAATGTGTAAGCATCATTAGCTACAACATAATACTGAAATACACGTGGGCACCTATGACAAAAATCCTTGTCAAAGTCTTTCGAAGTCGACCTTATAGCGCACCGTCTTTATTTAGTATATTTTTAATATGATTCGTTTCTGGGATAAATGTACGCTGCCTTCACCTCTAAATATGGTGGTCAGTTCATAGCTGTATGTTGAACTATCTCAAACCTTTAATTATTAACGTCTAGCATTAACCGTTGTGCTACTGCGTATTTTAGATTTGAGTGCTGTCTGTTCTTACGGACGAGTCCGAAAGAAGAGACACCATTTTGATCCAGCAACCACTATGAATTGAGGCACAAAGGAATTACAGACACTGACTGCGAGCGAACATTGAATGAAATCAATGGGGAAAATTGAAAACGAGGAAAGTCGAAACCGGGGCTCCTGCTTAATAGGCAGATCTTCAGACCTTTAATTTTACTGGGCCCCATTCTCACCTCTCAGCCCATCCGCACGCTCACCTATACCATCTTTGTTTAGCTTCTTTGATTTATTTCTTTATGTATAAATTAATGTGCACGAAAAGAAATATCTGTGGTTGCATCACCGCATTATTTCCGTCTATCTGGGCGCAACCACCTGAATCGTCGTATTCGCCGTCATTGGTAAGTTCTTGGTTTCTCGCTGTTGTTTTTTTTTCTTTTGGTGTCTGTTTGTAATTTTCCCTTGCGATCAGCCAAGTTCGTCATCTCGGGCTTCCCTGTCCTCACTACAATATATTTCCGTTGTTTGTCCTGTTTCTTGTTTCTTCGCTTGCTTCATTCGTCTTCTGTAACCTTATGCTCTCCAGTTCGCTGGGAATCCATTATTGCCCTTATAATAAAGTTCGCGTACCAAACACTGTGAGATTCGTTGAAGTCGATGATGCTGAGTTTTCAGGTATGTCCAAAGTTCCAAACACAACATACCGTATTGAAGAGATTATACGATAACTTGTCCTTTCAACCTTCTCATTAGGGTAGAGGTCACCTTCCGGGAATATTAGACTATTACGTGTGATGCTGGAGAAATGCCAAGCGTTTTCCATATTTTATACGCAGTTCTACATATAAATTGGTGTTCATCTGCACCTTCCATGTGACAGGTTGCACAAGGGGTTCTGATGATAGTGCTGCTGCTGCTGCTGATGATGATGATGATGTCTGGTTTGTGGGGCGCTCAACTGGGCGGTTATCAGCGCCCGTACACATTCCTAACCTTTGTCCAGTCCGATCTCGTCACTTTCATGAAAGATGATGAAATGACAAGGGGTTCTGTGCCATTTGTATCGTATGCAAGCGCGAATTCGTGGGGAGTTTTCTGTTGATCGCATAATACTACAAGGCCATAGCACTAGTTGACAAATGTGGATGGTGGACACTTTGCCATATGGTGTTCCAATCGATTTCGTGGTATTTGTCTTCTGTATCTTTCTTGGAGTACGCCGTAACCCGATATTTGTACAATGCTCGGACTGTGACTAGCTTCGTCTCGGGCATCCCTTTGCTGATGTAGCTGTATTCAGTCAAAAAATATTTGCGATGTTGGAGGTCATTTGGTATGTGGTGAACGTCCACAGGCGCTTAAAGGTTGGACCTAGTAATGTGTCGTTCAATGAAAATGTAGTATTTTTTTTCGTACAATCCTTCCACGTTTTGTATGTGGAACCTATACACAGATCCCATGTCTTCGTATATACGTCGGTTTAGTCCTCCTACTGCATTTGGGAGAGTCAGCGTAGAATATTTGACCTTGGAAATGTGGCCGAAGGCTGCTAGTAATCTATTTGATACTGTGTGGGGTGTTGGGACAGTCGTGCCATATAGTTTACTTTAGATATGAGATATTCACCAACGCCACCCGTTGTAGTTCGTCCAGGGATGAGAGGTTATTTTGACAGATACAAATAAATGGTTCAAATGGCTCTGAGCACTATGGGATTTAACATCTGAGTTCATCAGTCCCCTAGATCTTATAACTACTTAAACCTAACTAACCTAAGGACATCACACACATCCATGCCCAAGGCAGGATTAGAACCTCCGACCGCAGCGATCGCGCGATTACAGACTGAAGCGCCTAGAACCGCTCGGCCACTAAGGCCGGCTGACAGATACAGGCAAGTACTTTATTAAGTAAATCCTTGTCAATGACCGCAACCGTGAATCTAATGTCTTCACTGAATTTCACTCCCAGGCACTTTATGAACGTGACCTCCTTTATCTGTCCTAGTATGGAAGGCCCTAGTCCGTGGCCGATCTTCAGAACCCCTGACATCATCACATTCATCTTAGACCCCGCCACCTTTTTATACTGTTCTTCTATGTTCATAGCAGTTTGTATCTAACTGGTGATTTTGACTAGAAAGGCCACGTCATCAGCGTGTCATGATTCCTTTGAGTCGTCTGTTTAACGCAGTTAACACTGGCTCGATGGCTTTTTTCAAGTAGTGCTACTGACATCAGACATCGTTTTCTGACTGCGCAACTGACTCATATCGGCCCCACCGGTCGATCCTCTACCAACATTGTGGACAGCGATTTTCGTAGAAGACATGCGATGATTATCAAGGAAAGTTGTCCGATGTTCATCACCTGAATGGTCTTAGTACGTACCCTTGTTTTACCCTTTCAAAGAATTTGTTGAAATCGAGGGCAACCATGGTGCACGAAATGCGACAGGCGACCGTTATATCGATTATGTTATAATAATTGCACAGAATATAGTGAATGTTTCGGTCTTTACTGACACAGGTCTTTTCTGGGGATGTGACTGTTCATTACCGGTTTCACATTCCCTTCTGTAATCCTAGAAAGTATCTTGCAGTCACTGTTTAAGAGGATTAACGGACGGTAATATTGCGTCAATTACCCCACTGCCGTCCTAGGAACCGGTATAATTACAACTTCGCTAATAAGTTTTGGGCTTCCTTTGTCCGGATCCATCGATTCCTGGCGTATTCACGGTAGTTTAGGTAACATCTGACGTTTAAATTTGAGGTAGAATTCCATCTGTATACTATCTGGTCCGAATAACTTGTTCTCAGGGCCCTTTTTCAGTGCGTCGTCCACTTCCTCTTGCGTGAGTTCAGACAGCGAAGTAATTTCCTCCTCCTGGTCGATTTTGCGAGTTATTCCCCACAGCACGTCTTCCATCGCCCCCCAGTCCACAAGGGTAGATGCGTAAAGCGTTTCATAATATCTGTTCAGCTCAGCTCTGACCTGATCTCTTGATGTAGTAGGAGCAGTTGTCCACCTGCAGTTCGTTATGCATTGGTGAGCTTCCTGTGGCTACCTATTCGGTCCTTAACCACCTCGTGTATGGAAGATTGTTCGTTTTGGTCAGCGTATCGAAGTCGCTCTCTACGCCGTCACCCTTCCTATTTTTTTCGGTATTAACTCCGTAATCATGGCCCTTACCAGTTGTATTGTATGTTGATTGTCGACGACAGGTGCGTCAGGCCGGAATAAGTCACGGGGGCCTGGATATAGAAGTTCATAGTGCGGCGTATCTAACGAGGGCCTACCCGACTGTCGGTACTGCACAATTTAACCACCTCATTACCACCGTGCCATATTGAGGAAACTTTCTTTCATAAGCAGCACCTGTCTTGTGAATTATTTCATATCATCCCAATTCGGCCAATTGCGAGACGTCCAGATTCCAGTATCCCCTCCCACGATTCGTCCCTTATCTTTGGAGGCTGATGTAGAAATTTTCGCCACGTGATAAGAAAAAATTGTCTGCCTTATCTCTGTCGGCAAGATTTTGTGACTCAAGCTTTTGTCACTTAAATGCAGTCAAGTCCTCTTCCAGAGTGGTTCGTCACGTGTAAAATCCCTGACCTATCGCCATTGACGTGTCCCCAAGTATCAATGAAACGCGGGTCCGCATTGTAGTGATTTAGTTCCGGGTAACTGTTTAAATGTGAACTCTGTTCCTTCGGTGATAGGAAGCTATAATGTGGTCGTAACTACCAGAGAATAATGGGACCATTACTTTTTTTGAAAAATAGTGCCCGTTGGCGTGTATTTCCAGAGCCTGAAGGGGCGTACACGTTACTGGACAATGTATCCTGTATCATGTACCCCAAGACTTTTGCCAATATTCCTTCCTTTGTAAGTACTGCTGTCCCAATGTCTTGTGCAGTTTGTGGATGAGTGAGACCTGTGTAGACACTAATCTTGTGGAGGTTGCTCTTCGACACTTCTTGCAGCAGGACAACACCTGACTTGGCGGTGCACTCCATCAGCGGTTGGCTGTCGATCCGTCGATTCAAGGGTGATTCTGTCGCCTTTTCCTGACCCGTGTCCATTGGGGTGACGTTTTTTTCCAGTAGCTATCATTTCTAGATCTTCTTCCTCGGCTTGTAGAAGCTCTATTCCCATTCCTGCAGCCGCTGCCGTGTAAGTCACCAACAGCGTCGACACCTGCTCCTCCCGCTGGTAATAGGGCCATCCACTTCTGCTTATGAACGCGAATCCCTAGATTTCTGCCGTCCCCCCCCCCCCCCCCCCGCCCCAAAATTCCCGTCATAATAGTCGACTTTATATCGTCCTCCCGTTGAGGCTATGACTCGTTTACAGCATTCTGTGGTAATGATCTTCACATACACGTGGCGGCTAACTATCGACAAGTCAATCCCGATCGTACCGTGAAACCTTAGTTTCACCACATCTCGCAAAAACATCTCTACTTCGACAGACTTTGGTCGTGTATACTGGTCGTCAAAAACAAATATCACAGCGTCTTTGCAGAACTCGAATGCCATCGTTACATCAATATGTACGACTTCTACTAGCATCCGCTCTTTCTACCACATTTACTCGGAACACGCCTCGGCGCTCAGTTCCGAGCGGTGGGGACGTAAACAGCGCAAGTCTGCGCAGGTCGCCTTCAACAAGCAGAGTGACCACTGCGCCATCTGGACACACCTATCAGCTCAACTGCACGGACTGCCCTAGCACGTCAGATGGGATTTCTCAGCCTATTCACACACTATAATTATCCTCATTACTCTCAACATCTCGCCGATTCCCGTGAGCGTTCGAGACTGGTGTGCATCTGCACTGAAGAGCCAACTGGCCATCTCGGCTTAATTATGTATGTGATGTCAGTTCTTTCGGACATGTCTGTTGATCCCGCATCAGGCTTGAATTCTTACGGGAATCGTTGAAACGCCGCGAGTAATGAGGACGATGAGCAAGGGGCGCTACATTAGTAGTGTGTGGATAAGTTTAGAATTTCGCTCTGACGGGAGGTGTGCAGTTGTGATGACCACTGTGCCCTGAGGCATTTGTGGTCAGAGCATCTAACTACTAAGCAGAAGACCAAGGTTCGAATCCTGGTCTGGCATAAACTTTCAACTTTCCCAATTGATTTCATTAAAAGCCCGCTCGTGCTCAATATCTGCCATTCCTCTGCGTCTTGTTTAATATTTTCTTTGTGAATTTTCCGCACAGTTGCTAATACTTTTTGAATGCATGGTTGTGGGAGTGCCTAAATTCTAATTTTCATTGTGGTCATAACCATTTGCCTACCCCAAATCTAATGCCTTTCTGTTTTTGTATCAAGAAGCATTCCCCTTTTATGTACAAATCTGGATACCGATTGTACACCTGCTTTTCAGCTCTTAGGTAAGTAAGTCGCAGTGTGGTGAAGTCACAGCTGGAGAGCAGAGACGCGCTCACATTAACTTCATTGTATATTCATGATTTAAAGATATCTCTTGTATAACGAGCACCATTGAAAGTTCTTAACTGTACAAGGTTTAACTGAAGAGCATTAAGGGCATAGACTCACATGAGTCAGATACAGAAATTAAATTACTGTAGAATTTTGAGGAAAGTGTTTTGTGGCCACTGTCCGTAGTGGTAATTAGATTGAAAATCGATTTATTACACGTAACAGTTCACTTTCAGTATCAACGAAGCAGGTATCCAGCAAGGTATGAAATGACTGTTACTACTGTGAATGGATTTAAAAAATGATTCTAGGGTACTATTGCTAAACAACTATCACTTCTCAAAAGCCGTTTTGAAAGCACTAATAAGAATTTGTCAAACCTATCGCCTATGAAAAAAATTTTTAAAGTCACAGAACTTTCCATCACCCACTAAATCAAATGTAGCAAGATAAAGCTGCTGCCCATAAGCAAGACCGGTCCAGTTTTACTATAAATTATAAACGCGAATATGCAACACTTTTTTCACATTAAACCCACTCCAACCTCAAATTAAAACATGCTTTTATGTTTGCTATAATAACCTGGAGCGAGAGAATCAATTTTCTTCAGACAATACGTGTAAAGTATGTACATGTACATTTCAGTATACAATATACTATTAACAGTGGAATGCTACTAGGGGTACACTTGCACCCCATTGCTTCCAAAAAGTGTTGCTAATGGCCAACAGCACTACAATTCTGCGCTTCCAGTAGTTTCATGCCTTGACAGGTCAGTACGGGTGATACCTTCTGAGAGTCCGCAGTGCTTATCCTCTTCATGTTAGTTAACGTTTGGGATGCAGGTTCTAAGAAATTCCAAGAGTAACATTCTTTATATCTGTAAGTATGGTGTCATGTATCGTATAAATGAGGAGCTACTGGACTGCAACTTGCTTCAACAGATTTTCTCGCATCGTTCTCCTCACCCTCATTCTGAACCCAAAGTAACATTTCACGTTAGAAGAAACTACAGTCCTTACTTATAACGTCAGCCCCAACATCTAAGGAACTGACTGACTTCTCATAAAACTGTACAGATAATACGAGTGTATGGTAGGACAAAAATTGTATAATTTTACCGTGACATACTGGCAGGAAAAGACTTAGGAAATTCACGGAGAACTTGAGAGTTTGTTACCTAAACAAGCACACACAGTGAAAATAAGAGAGTACCACCGAATAACTTTACAGAACACCGACTTTCAAATTTATGCGCGTCTCTTCAACAAGAAACAAAAAGAATTCAGAGTTCAGGTTTCAGGATTGTCCTGTCACAAAAGCATCAGTTACGTACAGTCCAATAATGGTCCAACCAACGTTTCGCAATCCAATGCTTCCGACGGTATACTCGCCTAATACCATGTGCATTCTCAACGGGTCGCCTAATGCATATTTCCTGAACCTTTCTGCTCAGCGACAAGAGTTCGCAAACCTGATTTCTCGAAGCCAGCGTAACGAAATCAGTTTCACATAAGCCTATCTGCACGACGACATTAGTGTGGACTTCAGCTTCGACGTTTTGTGATTGTCGGTGCAAGATAGTAGGATCTGAAATGAAAGTTGTGGCACTTAATGAATAGGAGCGAAATTCATAAATGTCTACTTGAAATCACCAAAAAAGAGAACGAATTAAATTGTTTGTATTCATAATTGGATAAAAGGAAGATTTCAGTTCGTATCCTCAGCTACCATGATTGAAATAAATTGTTTTGGAAAGGCCCAGGAGATTATTCAGTTACCTAATAATGATGTAATAAAAATGTATATTCCTCAACAAAGTTCACGGTACGAAAATCGAAGAAGGTAGTATAATGCACGAAACATTTTCCATTACTCTGAGATTGGTATATGTCTCTACATGTCCATTCGGGTTCCCGCACCCATGTTGCCAAATCAGTTCCACCTGCTTGGGAAGTTTCTTTCCTCCAACCTTGGGACATTAGAGCTTTCAATTTCACTCATACTAGCTTAAGGACGGGTATTTCCGCGATTAGCGCCGCATTCTGTTTGTTGGATAGCTTCCACATTGATTCAGTTGCGTTATTTCGTGCATCTATTGCCTCAAGCCGTCTACAGCATTTTATAAATGCAGAAACGCTTCTTTATTAATCGTGGACGAATGATTATTTCTTGTATTTCAATATTGTTTAGTAACTCTAACATGGTCAATACTTGGATGTTCATGTCGAAATGAAAAGTGCATGTCTGAGTAGCACATTGTTTTTGTAATAATTATAAACAACTTTCTCTGTTTCCGACATCATGCCACTATTATTGTAAAACTAGCTAACCTAAAAACATACGCAACTCGGTTCAAATGGCTCTGAGCACTATGGGACAACATCTGAGGTCATCAGTTCCCTAGAACTCAGGACTGCTTAAACCTAACTAACCTAAGGACATCACACACACATCCGTGCCCAAGGCAGGATTCGAACCTGCGACCATAGCAGCCGCGTGGTTCCGGACTGAAGCGCCTAGAACCTCTCGGTCACAAATGCCGGCACGTAGTTTATAGCAAGAGACTGAAATTGCTAATCATATTGTACTGAACAATCCAAATTGCAACACTAAAGCAAATTTCGAACTTAAACGTCAACCATTACAATAGAAAAATGTACATTTACTTAGTAAATCAAATGTACAATCAAATGCGTCGCTTCTGAATTCCAAAAACAGACACGCTTGATAATTGTTGATTACAGTGTCACCTACAACTTACCGAAAACAAAGGTTTGAGTAAACCATATGTATCTCTAAGCGTGAAATCCGAAAATGGAATAAAAATCAGGGTAGGGGGTGGTTTCCACTTGAAAAAAAGAAGTTGAACCCACCCACGCAGGACGGGTGGGTAGGAGATGGACAGATAAATCACCGATGTTCCCTTTCCTGATATTAACTTTCCACCTAGAAATTTTTTCAGTACGATACGTCGTTTTCAAG
Source organism: Schistocerca piceifrons (assembly GCF_021461385.2). Lineage (NCBI taxonomy): Eukaryota > Metazoa > Arthropoda > Insecta > Orthoptera > Acrididae > Schistocerca > Schistocerca piceifrons. The sequence continues at coordinate 653,155,704 of NC_060140.1, read as the reverse complement.
ATATTCATTTGTCTCATGTTCAAACAAACACCAGTTAAATAAACAAAATAAAGTATGTACCAACTAATCACAAAGTACTTTTCACGTAGAACATTATTTTCGTATAATGAGTCATTACCGCAATATTTAGTTGTCCCATGTTGCAACAAACGCCGTCTACACTTAACGATTTATGCTCTTCTTTAGGACGCTATAACTGATTATTATGAAAAAAGCAGTATATAACCAACTAAATGGGGAAGGCCTGAAGATTACCGGGCTTTTACCATGGTCTACGAGAGAAATTGCGTAGTATGAGGTGCATTCAAGTTCTAAGGCCTCCGTTTTTTTTTTCTAATTAACTACTCACCCGATATCTATGAAACTGGCGTTACTTCTCGACGTAATCGCCCTGCAGACGTACACATTTTTCACAACGCTGACGCCATGATTCCATGGCAGCGGCGAAGGCTTATTTAGGAGTCTGTTTTGACCACTGGAAAATCGCTGAGGCAATAGCAGCACGGCTGGTGAATGTGCGGCCACGGAGAATGTCTTTCATTGTTGGAAAAAGCCAAAAGCCTCTAGGAGCCAGGTCAGGTGAGTAGGGAGCATGTGGAATCACTTCAAAGTTGTTATCACGAAGAAACTGTTGCGCAACGTTAGCTCGATGTGCGGGTGCGTTGTCTTCGTGAAACAGCACACGCACAGCCCTTCCCAGACGTTTTTGTAGCAGTGCAGGAAGGAATTTGTTCTTCAAAAAATTTTCGTAGGATGCACCTGTTACCGTAGTGCCCTTTGGAACGCAATGGGTAAGGATTACGCCCTCGCTGCCCCAGAACATGGACACCATCATTTTTTCAGCACTGGCTGTTCCCCGAAATTTTTTTGGTGGCGGTGAATCTGTGTGCTTCCATTGAGCTGACTGGCGCTTTGTTTCTGGATTGAAAAATGGCATCCATGTCACATCCATTGTCACAACCGACGAAAAGAAAGGCCCATTCATGCTGTCGTTACGCATCAACATTGCTTGGCAACATGCTACACGGGCAGTCATGTGGTCATCCGTCAGCATTCGTGGCACCCACCTGGATGACACTTTTCGCATTTTCAGGTCGTCGTGCAGGATTGTGTGCACAGAACCCACAGAAATGCCAACTCTGGAGGCGATCTGTTCTACAGTCATTCGGCGAACCCCCAAAACAATTCTCTCCACTTTCTCGATCATGTCGTCGGACGGGTTTTTGCGAGCCCGAGGTTGTTTGGGTTTATTGTCACACGATGTTCTGCCTTCATTAAACTGTCGCACCCACGAACGCACCTTCGACACATCCATAACTCCATCACCACATGTCTCCTTCAACTGTCGATGAATTTCAATTGGTTTCACACCACGCAAATTCAGAAAACGAATGATTCCACGCTGTTCAAGTAAGGAAATTGTTGCCATTTTAAGTATTTAAAACAGTTATCATGCTCGCCGCTGGCGGTAAAATTCCATCTGCCGTACGGTGCTGCCATCTCTGGGACGTGTTGACAATAAACGCGGCCTCATTTTACAACAATGCGCATGTTTCTATCTCTTTCCAGTCCGGAGAAATAAATCGGAGGCCTTAGAACTTGAATGCACCTCATAAGCAGACGCAATGGTCAACACTGATTTAGGTTTGGAAGGTGGGTTGTATATCTCCGTTTCGGGGACGCCTTTTCTATGGAAAGAGACGTAGAGCAGATAGACTAAACCGGAAAAGGTAACCAGCTAGCAGTGATCGACTGAAGACGCGTAATGACGCATGCTTCGAGATTTTATTATTCTGTGTTAACATCGGTGCAGTTTGTGGCTCTGAGCACTATGGGACTTAATATCTGAGGTCATCAGTCCCCTAGAACTTAGAACTACCTAAACCTAACGAACCTAAGGACATCACAAACATCCATGCCTGAGGCAGGATTCGAACCTGCGAACGTAGAAGTCGGGCGGTTCCGGACTGAAGCGCCTAGAACAGCTTGGCCACCGCGGCCGGCGCAGTTTATGGAAGGTGGCGGTAATTAGTACTTGAGCAACAGTAGAATATGTCATGTAAATTGTAGCTGTGGATGCAAGACACTTTCAGGATAAATTACGGTGTTGCAAGTATTATGTCGCCTTACTTCAAGAATAATTCCAAAAGGTAGACGTTTGGCATGTTTGGTCTCTCTACTTAGTATCAGACACGGAGAATCTATTGAAGCTTTTTTGCATCATCTTCGTAACTGAACTGCTTCTCATAGGGCAAGCTACCGATGGTTTAATTCCTTGCTATTTTTGTGAAGGAAGGCCACATTTGTATTAATATAAACTACGATGAAAAGTGCATTTGGATTATTATATCTACAGATTATCCGAAAAAGTTTTACCATCTTATTTGAATTATCTATCGCTTACTTACATAAAGCCTTATTAATGTTTTTATTAAGTAGAAAAATAGTTGTATTTAATGTCATATTTACATGGTTCATTAGCGTGAGTAATTGAAGACACGCGACTGTGATGGTGACATTGTAGCAGTACTTAATTAAATTCACTCTCTTATTTGCTAAAGTTCTGAAAGCTAAATCAAATTTAATATTATGATAATCAGTAGCCTGATTTTTCTTTGTAAAGTTCGTAAAGTAATGTTTGAGTAAGAAGTCATTTAAGATCTTGTTAATTTCATTGTGGTACTCAATACAATATTTATATTTATTCAGTTATAATAATTATTGAGAATATGTCTCTTGGAGAACAGAGTTTCTTTTTATTACTTAAAAATGAACGTGTTTTTTAATAATTCCGAATTTAATAGATATTTTTACTTCTAAAATTTGTCCCTTCGGGAATGGTGACAGGCAATAGGCAGACTTATCGATTTTCAGGAGGAAAGCTGTCTAGGCGAATTAGTGTTGGTTCCCCGCTCAGTGGTAAATAATCAAACAGAGCTTCATTGGGAAACTTTAAATATCTAAACGACAATTAGAGGTAAGATGTGAACTGGTGTATATACTTTGTTTCTGGAGTCAATGACTTCCTATTTTTCCAATAAACATTCCGGAGGAAATACGACGGGTACAAAGGCGATTATCATTTGTAAGAGAGTCCAGTTGGCCTTACAACAGTACGCAAAGGCTATGGCAAGGCCGAGCAGTTTAGCAAGCATGACGACTATCCACTCGTAATTAAAGACAGTAAGAGTAAGCAGTATTTCTCAATAGAGTAGAGGGCACAGGGACGATATATGCTAGTTGAAGCGTTGCCCGTTATGTTCTTCATATAATTCCACTACACTTCGTAAAACAGTTTTCGGCACATTCACTGATGAGTAACTCCTTTTGAACATACACTGTGAAGATTGTGTTTGTACCTCAAACATTTCCCTACTACAGCCTCCAAAAAATGAAGAATAACTTGTCTTCTTGTTTTGTGAAATATTCTTGTTTTTCAGTGTATCCAGCACGTGGTACGTAAATTAGTCTGCAGAACAAGATGCTACAATTACTTTCACTTTTATACTGATACACAAGCGTGGCCTAACACAGTTTCTTTCTGTATACCACGTGACGTATTTCGTTATTTAGGTATGAATTCTAGGACATCTGTAACACATGTAATTTTTAAGATGGATATAATTTCGAGTTCTAAATATTGTAACTACTCAGTAAAGGGAGGGATGGGGGGTCGGTTTCCACAATATACGAAGTAGCAGCAGAAATCCCATTTAAAAAATTAGGGAACCAAAACTTCCTTAATTAATCTAATTATGACAAGAGATTATAAGTCGCTTCGTTCAATGAAAACTCACAAACAACTTACGAATCTAGGTGAAAAAATATTTATGATAGTCAAACGATTTTAGAACAAATTGCATTTAACAGTTTAAATTAATCACTCTGTAAAGTCTCCAAGATGTACCTTGTCCTAGATCTGTATTATCATTGATGATTTCTTCCCGGGTTATCTGCAGTGGTGGCGTCATCTTGTCGCAACGTTTCAATGATAACCCAAGAAGAATTCATCTGTGGAATACGCCGAGAAAGACTGCAATCTGTTTTATCATTGTTTCGCAGTAATAAAACAAAAGAAAGACAACTAAACTTAAGTCATCCTGAAAAATCAGAGGAGCTAGGCGATTACAATCATCCCACTTAAAATTTGATGATGCTGCACGCTATATTAGACTTCTTGCATTCGTGTGGATTTTTCTGTCCTTTTAAATTTTTAGTTACACTGTTTGTCAGTTTATGTTGTCTTATTAGAACAAGGAAATGTTGAGATTGGTGAAATTCGCCAGTTAAAAAGCGTTTCTTTAAATATCATCCAACTTAGGAACAGACATCAATGAACCGTTTGGTTTGAACCTCACTTCTTGTTCTTCTACTCCCTGCCCTCTATTTCATCGCTTTACTGACCTCTTTTTCCATTCCTCTTTCCATCTTTCTATCCCTGCGTTTCTCGTACTTGCCAAATGGTTTCTGCTGCACCTGAAACTATATTTAATATTATTTAATGCTCTTGCTCTTTTACTCAACGACATAATGTCAATGACGTCCCTCTGCGTAAATAAATGTGGTTACGTGCGTGAGAGGCTGAACGTGTGCTATGGACGGCCGCTGTGAAATTCTGCCTCACAGAGGACTGAAGCCCTTGGCAATCACATTAGTGCTGCAGGGCACGACGGCCCTTGTGGGACTGGACTGATTTTGCTCGTCCGCCTGTAGGAGACGCTCATTCAATTATTGCTTAATTTCACTAATCGCATTCTGGTAACGGCGCTTACATAAAATGGAGACCTTCCTGGAAGCGTCCATTACCAGTCCAGCATCGTATAATGGCAGAATGATTGAGATCAGATCATACTTGGAAATTTAAATAAAAGTGGAATTCATTTGTGAAAATAAGTGGTAGGCTTGTCGTAAGTTCACAGTAACGAAATGAATCTGAAACTGTACGTGTTATGTTAAATCTCTAGCTACAAAAAAAGGTTTGTATTATATCAGCCTCCACTCACATATGATCGAAAAATGTAATTTTGTTCCTGTCGTCCACAGATCCTCACGTCTACAATCCACTCTTCACACCCCTTTCTGTCTCTCTGCCACTCTGCTTCTGTATGCCTTCACTCAAGATAAGAAACTATGTATTTTGTACGGTTGCACCACAAATTTAGCTTTTCGTTGCTAGTTTTGGGCAACATTGTTAAAAAGTTTCTTAGTTTTTAATTCTAACTGTGTACCAAAATTTTGGCTATTTATGACTAACGCGCTATTCAAAGTTCCCAAACGTGTCTCCCATCTTTCTGGTATAATATACAGCACTTAACATTGCTTTACCACTTTCTTATGCTAAATGGGATCATAGCACTAACTTAATTTTTATCACGTAGAAATTCGGAAGACTCAAAGAGGCGAAATGTGTAAATAAAGCTTCTGCCGTCATTTGCAACCTAGTCTGTTTTCTTGGCGAAAATATATTAAAATACGTAATTCTAGTAATATGAGGTAAAAGAATCATTAACCTTACCCGAAATTTTTTCTAAAACCCAATGAGAATAGACAATAGTAGAGCCCTGGGGTATAATAAAATGTACAGTTCAGCGACAACCTGGACAGACCGACAGAGTCGACAGCATCTCTTGTTACGTATGCAACGCGTAACGCTCTTGTCGTTGTGTTACTCTTGCTGTTGGCTTTTTGAAGATGGAAATAATTCAAAAACGGGTCATGCGTAAATCCGCTCCTGCTGTACGACGTTCTATGCCATCTATCCAGCTTAACTTTAGGTCTACGCTTATTTACTAGAATGGTCGCTAGCTTCCTACGGGAATGACAGAGTAATCATTTGTTAGCTAAGGTCACACAAGTCTCTCGGCAGCAACGTCTGCTTCAAAATGTCCCTGTCCCGATTCAGTCTTCCTCGTATTTCTACCACGGTGCACTGACTTGAAGGAAGCATCGGTTAGTGCTCCATGGGCTTGTGCTATCCGTCTGCAATTAGCAGGCTTGTCTCATGTTCGGAGACGAGTCCTCTCAGCTACAGTAAACCTAGTGCGGGCCTGCAGCGGTACCTCAAGCCGACAGAAAAGTTATCAGAATATCAGTCGTCGTCTTCAAACACAATACAAGTGCTGCTCTGTGTCATTGGCACTATTTGTATCAAGGCGGCAAGTTACGGTCCACCTCACTCCGAGTAACACTCCCTGAGAGGGCGGAATTGCGAAAGTGGCGCTCTGTAGTCCGGCCAGTGGGCCATGCTACGCCCTCTAGCGGGACGCCGTAGCACTCGTTGCTTGGTAACGTGGTTCAAAAACAGCACACAGGTAAGACCTCTGTCGATAATCGATCCGTGAGCCGATAAACGGCCTACGGACGGCGATAGCAACTCGAAGTAGGACAACATCTGCCTCTACATATGTACCGTACTGAGAAGTTTAAGACAAAGGCACACGGAGTGGCCGCGCGGTTGAAGGTGCCATGTTATGAATTGCGCAGCCCCTCCCGCCGGAGGTTCGAGTCCTCCCTTGGGTATGTGTGTGTGTGTGTGTGTGTGTGTGTGTGTGTGTGTGTGTGTGTGTGTGTGTGTTGTGTATGTTGTCCCTAGCGCAAGCTAGTTTAAGTAGTGTGTAAGGCTAGGGGCCGATGACTTCAGCAGTTTGGTTCCTTACGAATTCACACATACATTTTTCTTCAAGACAAGGAATGTATTCCATTGTTCCACATACCATTGTCGCATATGGTTGCAATCTCTTACTGGGCTTGCCGAAAATGATTCTTTCAATGTCACTGTGCGCACTATAATTAGTATGATGAGATATTTGTGATCCTTGGCAGTAACACATAGCTTTTTATAGAATGTTACTCGATTATTCACTTAAGGATGTTCTTTAAAATTTGATGAGTAAGGTTTCATTGGACAGTTGACGTCTGTCTTCAAGTTCCTACCGGATCATGTTATTCAAAATCTCCGTGATGCTCCCCCTTGAATAAAAAATAACCTGTGACCATTCGTGCTATCTTCCTGGATATTAGTTAGTCGTGTTTGGTGAAGGTACCACATTTTGGAATACTTTACTGTGTTTCGCACATTTTGCAAGCAGCATCGTTTGTAAACTGATTGTTATTATTATCTTAACCAATGAAGCGAAGTCGGCCTCCACCATGTATAACTTGACCCGCATGAGTATGACTCACTGATACTCGTAGGAATCAATACTTTGTGGGTCGGGAGGCGTACTAAATGTTGCATTTCTGGGTATTAAAATTTTTCCTCACACTTTACACCATTTCATATACTGTGAAATCTTACTGAATATCCGTACAACTATTTTCATACACAATAGACAGTATGTGATCAAAAGTATCCGGACACCTGACTCAAAATGACTTACAAGTTCGTGGTGCCCTCCACCGGTAATGCTGGAATTCAATATGGTGTTGGCCTTCACTTAACCTTGATCACAGCTTTCACTCTCACAGGCATACGTTCAGTCAGGTGTTGGAAGGTTTCTTGAGGAATGGCAGGCCATTCTTCACGGAGTGCTGCACTGAGGAGAGGTATCGATGTCGGTCGGAGAGGCTTGGCAAGAAGTCGACGTTCCAAAACATCCCAAAGGCGTTCTATAGGATTGAGGCCAATCCATTGCAGTGGTGTTATTGTCGTGTAACCACTTCGCCACAGGCCGTGCATTATGAACAAGTTGTCGACCGTGTTGATTGTGTTGAAAGATGCAATCGCCATCCCCGAATTTTCCTTCAAATATGAGAAGCAAGAAGGTGCTTTTAAAATATCAATGTAGGCCTGTGCTGTTATAGTGACATGCAAAATAACAAGGAGTGCATCTTCCCTCCACGAAAAACACGACCACACCATAAGACCACTGCCTCCGAATTTTACTGTTGGCACTACACACGCTGGCAGATAACGTTCACCTGGTATTCGCCATACCCACACCCTGCAATCGGATCGCCACATTGTGTGCCGTCATTCGTCACTCCACACAACGTTTTTCTACTGTTCATTCGTCCAATGCTTACGCTCCTTAGACCAAGCGCGGCGTCGTTTGGGCCTGCCACTGTTGTCAAGCGGTTCTAGGCGCTTCAGTCCGGAACTACTCGGCTGTTACAGTCGCAATTTCGAATCCTGCCTCGGGCATGGATGTGTGTGATGTCCTTAGGTTAGTTAGGCTTAAGTAGTTCTATTTCTGGGGGACGACCTCAGATGATAAGTCTCATAGTGCTTAGAGTCATTCGAACCATTTTTAAGCGTCGTTAGGCGTTTACCGGCGTGATGTGTGACTTGAGAGCAGCAGCTCGACTATGAAATCCAAGTTTTCTCACGTCCCGCCTACCTGTAATAGTAACTGAAGTGGATTCTGATGCAGTTCTGAATTTCTGTGTGATGGTCTGGATAGATGTCTACCTATTACACATTACGACCCCCATCAACAGTAGGCTGTTCAAATATGGTTCAAATGGCTCTGAGCACTACGGGAATCAATTTCTGAGGTCATCAGTCCCATAGAACTTAGAACTACGTAAACCTAACTAATCTAAGGACGTCACACACATCCATGCCCGAGGCAGGATTCGAACCTGCCACCGTAGCGGTCTCGCGGTTCCAGATTGTAGCGCCTAGAACCACACGGCCTCTCCGGCCGGCAACAGTAGGCCGTCTCATTCAGTGAACAGACGAGATCGGCCTTTACGCTTTTGTGCTGTATGTGTCCCTTCTTGTTTCCACTTCACTTTCACATCGGAAATAGTGGACCTAGGGATGTTTAGGACTGTGGAAATCTCGCGTACAGACGTATGACACAAGTGGCTCTCAAACACCAGACCACGTTCGAAGTCCATGAGTTCCACGGAGCGTCCCTTCTGCTCGCTCACGATGTCTAATGACTTCTGATGTCAATAATATGGAATACCTGGCAGTACGTGGCAGCACAATGCACCTATTATGAAAAATGTATGCTTTTGGAGGTGTTCGGATACTGTTGATCACATGGTGTAGATAGGTACGTATTCAAACGTATTTCCATTATCAAACATCCTTCTGTCGTTGATAGTGACCGGACGTCAGCGAACTAAAGAAATACGACTGCATTAATGACCTAAAATTTCTATAAATATAAAAATTTAAATACGACTTTATAAAGTCTTGTAGTTAGCTCTGATTCACAGCAGAGGATGAGGCACGACGTACCAACATCCGCTGAAAATAATGTAGTATTAAAGCGCGTAAAGCTATTTCATCCAATAAAAACCTTGGCTAAATCAATTGAACTCTCAAGTGGAAAATGGCCACTGCATCTTATATTGCGTTTTTGCACATTATGAAGATTTTATAAAGCTATATTTGAAAACATTTTTTGGTTTGTTTAAATACTATGTAATACAAAATTCACTTCTCAACAAACTGTGACTATTGTACATACTTTCCTCAGTTTTAGAACCTAACGAGCAATAATTTTTTAAATCTCGGCATGTGACTGGAAGAGAAACACCAAGTAGAGCAGAAAAACTATCATTCATCCAATCAATAAACCCTTATCATTACTGTTGTGCTCCACTTGTTTAAGATATTCCACATTAGTTAACACGCCTTGTCAATCTTCAGTTTCTATAGAATTCCATTGGATCACAAGATATTTTCTCAGGTTTTCCATTTTCAAAAATCTACGTTTATAGCTGAGGATAGTTTCGTACCTGGCAAAGCACCTCTCCACAGCACAGGACGTCGCAGGAGCGTGTTTGATGCACATTGAAAAATGCAGAACACTTTGCTGTCTCTTGATCGCTCTTTCAGCTACTTGAGCACGAACTCGACTCAACTCACGGTGCACGTGTTGCACAGTACCAGGGCGCCACGTCATTGAATACCAGCAGTTTCCAGTCGAGTGATTGCTTTGATACCACTGAAATGTGTAGATGTATCCCAGGTTTTCAGACTAGGTAAAAAAATTTTTCACAGTTTTCGTATCACTTGATTCATCACTATCAGGCTAATGAACGATACTCTCTCTTTTGATTTAGTGGGTGCAGTAATACTCAGCAGCACGAAGGCAGGAACACTATCGTGTAAGAGAAGGCTGAAGGGGGGGGATGAGGGGGGGGGGGAAGGGGAGTGGAAATGGGAGGGGTAGTGAAGGAACTTGTTCCTTTAATTTCTGCATCCGTACCGGAGCTTTCATATAGATTTTCTTGCCACAGGAAATTCATCTGTCCACATCAGGATAATTTGATTGCAACTCTTCTGCAATTATGGGTAATGCATGTGCAATGCAAGTGGTATGCTCCTTCATGGGGTAGAGAATCTGAAGCCTAGCGGCTGTTGCATCCATGTATGAAGCACCATCAGTTGGTAGCAACAAAAGTTTGTGTCTGTTTACGCCATCCGTCCACAGTAGCATCGTGTAGCTGTCATATAAAGTGATAGTTGTTGGGCTGTTTACTCCCTCGACAGTTTCACACGCTGGGGGAAACATTTCTCCAGGCCCATCATCTCTTAGAAGACCAATAAAAACTTATGCAACATAGAGCCCACCCACACTGCCACACTACAGGTTTCATCTACACACACACACACACACACACACACACACACCTTTTGTTTACTTGAGCACCTGTTTCTAATACACAGGGAAGTAGTTCTTTTTTAATGTAGATAAATACGGAAATGGAAGGATTGTGTACTTCTCCAAGAAGTGTCTCAGACGTACATTTTCCAGTTTCTGCAGTGGGACGCTGCAAGCCACCATCATCCTACCCAAGTACTTGAAGAACGTCGATTGCTGTAACTATCAGCACTTCTCTCGACTCAGCTGCTGCATTCGGCGGTATTAAAGCATTATTCCACATGAAAGTGCTTTTCTGCACTAACTTTAGTTGCCCACACTTAAAAAACCAATGTTTCCCCGTCAGGGCTAAAGATTTTTCCCCAAAGTCACGAGCATGGCCTCGCTACTTCATGCTTTTGCAGCACTTTACTTTCGGTACATTGAACCAGACTGTTTCTGTTCTTAGTGAATAGTGTGACCATGTGTACAATACGTCTGAAGTCGCTTTGTTTTGGCTTGAAGGGTGTTTTGTCGATCACGAAGAACAATATCTTCCTTCAGTAAAATGAATAATGAGTTAGCTGCTCCTCTAATGCAGTCTTAATAAATAAATCTTTTTAGTAATAACCACAATTACAACAATAATTGTTGTGACAATTTCTGATAATTTCACTTGAAACACAGTCATCTCAGCATCATTTTCATATTTTAGATTAAATGAGATTCAGTTTCCGTTCCGTGGACGTTGAACTTATATGATTCTTGTTGGTCTGGAACATGTCAGAAAGAAATCCATAGAAATCACAGAACATTTGGATACAACACATGATTTAATACTCACTTCCATGATCATTTATCAAGAGACTGTCAAAAATGTGATTACATTACAGTAAACTGGAACTCCTAATATTTACAGACTTAATGCACTGACAGGATGAAACACAATTCGGCGCTTCTAATAAGTTTATCATAACACAGATTACTTATTCTGCTGCCGGAACTGAAGTCTAGCAGACGTTTCTACTTAAGCGGTCGAACAGTGTTTCAAACCCTATTTAAACTGTGCTTTATCTGAAACCAAAATTTTTAATGGCTACTGGCAATTCATTGATAATTTGTGTTCCAGAATGAGGCACCCCTTTTTGGGGGAAGGTAAGTGATTTTAGGTATGTATGTACATTGTTCTTATTCCCAGTATTGATGATAGGTATTGAGCTTCTGGTTCGAAATAGAGAAATTATTTACAAGAAATATCATTAAGAAGTAAATTACTCAGAAGTACTGGTTGGAATACACAGTTCCTTGAACAGGTTTCTAAATGACGTTCTTGAGTTTGCACCACAAATGAGTTTCATTACACGCTAATGCACTCTAAAAAATGTTTCCTCAGTTTGACGAATCTGATCTGATCTAAGTTTATTATTGACCTGTAATCCCAGAAATTTAATATTGCCAACCTCTTTCACCTGAATGTCTACACATATTATACAAAGCTGGAAGGAGATCTCTCACAGGTTCTGAACTGCTTATAGTGTGTCTCTTCATAGTTTAATGGCAGTGAATTAGCTTTACACCATTTATTAATGTCAGTGAGAATCTGATTAGCAGCTATTTCGAGATTTCTACTTCACTTGCTATTTAATGCAAAGTTTGTATCATCTACAAACAAAACAAACTTAGAATCTGACAATGTAACACTTGAAAGGTCATTCATTTACACAATAAAAAGGAATGAACCTAAGACGGAAGCTTGAGGAACACAACATTACATTAAATTCCACTCAGATGAACACACATAGCTTACTCCACGGGTGTTTCGCCACGACTTCCTTTGTTTCCTGTTAGTTACGTAAGACATGAATCATTTTGAGGCACTGTCAGTGACACCATAACACTCTTATTTACGCAAGAGAATGCAGCGATTTACGTGGTCAAAGGTTTTGGACAGGTCACAGAAAATGCCAGTAGCCTGTAATTTGTTACCTAATAAATTAATCACAGTATGTATAAATAATCTTCCCTGTACTGGAACTTTTAAGGAACCCAAACTCTGACTTGGACAATAAAACATTTGCATTCAGATGCTAAAGAAATTTTGGGAAAAGCCAGAAAAAGTTAAATTGGTCAGTAGTTTTGCAGTATCTCTTTATCCCTCTTCTAGCAGCAGGGCTTTAACTTCAGCATAGTTTAGCCAGTCTGGAAATTTTCCACTGATATTAAATTGATTACATAAAAAATTTCAACATAACTCAGCTGAGTTGAAGACTTGATTTACTTGATTCATATATTATCACAACTACACTGCTGGCCATTAAAATGGCTACACCAAGAAGAAATGCAGATGATAAACGGGTATTCATAGGACAAATATGTTACTCTAGAATTGACCTGTGATTACATTTTCACACAATTGGGTGCATAGATCCTGGGAAATCAGTACCCAGAACAACCACCTCTGGCCTTAGTAACGGCCTTGATACGCCTGGGCATTGAGTCAAACAGAACTTGAATGGCGTGTACAGGTACAGCTGCCCATGCAGCTTCAACACGGTACCAAAGTTCATCAAGATTAGTGACTGGCGTATTGTGACGAGCCAGTTGCTCGGCCACCATTGACCAGACGTTTTCAATTGGTGAGAAATCTAGAGAATGTGCTGGCCAGGGCAGCAGTCGAACATTTTCTGTATCCAGAAAGGCCCGTAGAGGACCTTCAACATGCAGTCGTGCATTATCCTGCTGAATTATAGGGTTTTGCTGGAATCGAATGAAGGGTACAGCCACGGGTCGTAACACATCTGAAATGTAACGTCCACTGTTCAAAGAGCCGTCAATGCTAACAAGAGGTGACCGAGACGTGTAACAAATGGAACCCCATACCATCACGCCAGGTGATACGCCAGTATGGCGATGACGAATACACGCTTCCAAAGTGCGCTCACCGCGACGTCAACAAACACGGGTGCGACCATCATGATGCTGTAAATAGAACCTGGATTTATCCGAAAAAAAAATGACCTTTTGCCATTCGTGCACCGTTGAGTACACCATCGCAGGCACTCTTGTCTGTGATGCAGCGTCAAGGATAACCGCAGCCATGGTCTCCGAGCTGATAGTCCATGCTGCTGCGAACGTCGTCGAGCTGTTCGTGCAGATGATTGTTATCTTGCAAACGTCCCCATCTGTTGACTCAGGGATCGAGACGTGGCTGCACGATCCGTTAAATCCACGCGGATAAGATGCCTGTCATCTCGACTGCTAGTCATACGAGGCCGTTGGGATCCAGCACGGGGTTCCGTATTACTCTCCTGAACCCACCGATTCCGTATTCTGCTAACAGTCATTGGATCTCGACCAACGCGAGCAGCAATGTCACGATACGATAAACTGCAATCGCGATAGGCTACAATCCGACCTTTATCAAAGTAGGAAACTTGATGGTACGCATTTCTCCTCCTTACACGATGCATCACAACAACGTTTCACCCGTCAAAGCCAATCAACTGCTGTTTGTGTATGAGAAATCGGTTTGAAACTTTCCTCGTGTCAGCACGTTATAGGTGCCACCACAGGCATCAACCTTGTGTGATTGCTCTGAAAAGCTAATCATTTGCATATTACAGCATCTTCTTTCTGTCGGTTAAATTTCGGGTCTGTAGCACGTCATCTTCGTGGTGTAGCAATTTTAATGGCCAGTAGAGTAGTACTACACATTGATTTTAATGATTTTATGATTGATGCTACTTCCTTGGCTGACTTGAATGCCATTTCAGTTTTACTCAAGTCATTTCTAGAGATTGTTCTCAGATATTTCATTGCACACTTTAATGAACCTGATAAATCCAACCTGTCAGTAACAGAAACAAAGTATTTTCTTAAGAGTTTTGCGACACTACATGCACTTATTATCAGTGTCTCATTTATTTTTAGAATTATCTATTCCATTTCTGGCCTCACCTATATGTCTCCGCTGTACCCCTTACAGTTTTGTTTAGTTGCCAGATTCCTGATACTTAAACTGCTTATGTTTTCTGGATCATTTACGTCAATATTTTGCACTATTTTTGAAATCCAATACAATAACATTATCAGAGTTGTTCTTAGATAGTAGATAGTGTTTAGTCAGAAGTATTGTAAATATCTATCCATATTATGTCTTTGAGCAGTCTCCTTAAATTCTCCATTTTTGATTGATTTGTTCCTCTCCTGTACTCAGATCACATATGATCAATTAGTAGAACCGTGTATATATGGCATTATGCACACAGTAAAAATACATTTTTCTACAGTTCAATGTCTACATTCGCGTACAAATAGTTGTAAAATTTACCTTAATATTCAGAAAAAATATAATAGTTGTCATTACAATCCGGGCCCTAGTGATTACTGCTTTGTTATCTTAGGAAATACTGAAGTATCCGACGGCCGAAGCGTCAGATATTGAATTACTTTAGAATTTTCTTCTTTTATAACATTACGCTGCAGTATCTCCCGAAGAATAATAACGATGTTGACAGTAGCAGCAGGGGTCTACTTCTGCACAAATTTCCATTTTTTATCTGAATTTATATCTATATGTGAAAGACAGACAAACTAATAACGCAACAGTACTAAGACCTATGCGCGTAAACAAAGCGTCGAAAATGCCATCTTCCCTTTATGAAACAGTAACGCTATTAGAGACCACGGAGGCTTCTTTTCCGTCTTGTGTACCGATATTCACTCAAACAGATCAATTACAGACGAGGAGATGTTTTCTATATGCGACTCATCAGTCAAAAGAAAAAAACTAGTAGATCGGAATTCCAGATGTTTCCAGCAGGCCTAGAGAATCCTAACCGTGTTACGTAGGATACACAATCGCCTAACTGCTGTGCTGCGAATTCGTGATAAGTTTTGCACTTCTTTTGCTTTGCGTCATCAAACTTGAGTCTGGTCCAGTGCGTCTGAGACTTATACCTGCACACCACCTCAATTATATGTTGGATGTATTGCAATCTCTGTCTTCCCCTACGGGGTTTTTAACCTCTATACCTCCCTCTAGTACCACACAAGACATTCCCATTCCCTGATACAGGTCGTGGATAATGATACGGACACTCTGTTAAACCTTTAGACCAAATGAGCAGGTTGGTCAGGAGACGGGATTCCTTTGCTGAATGCTCTTCAACTTTCTCTCGAGATACTAGATTTATTACCACAGCCATTATTATAATAAGCATTACTTCCTTCGCACTTAAAATGAACATTAATAATCTTTCAGCTCAATGACAACATTTATTCGAAGGAAACATACTTCACCAAATCCCAGTAATATTAACAATAACGTAAAAATCAATAAAATAATCAAAGCAAACTGTTGGCCTACAGCTACCTTACTCTCTTTTCTTAATTACAAAATAAGGAATATTTCACTTAACTGCTTGAACATCAGATCACATAATGCATCTTAACATTATTAACTTTCATGTGACCTCTGTCCATAATAAGAAATTACTGCCACAAATTCAAGCCCTGATGCAAAACTTTTATCGTCAACAAATATCCACAGGCCGCCATGAGAGATATGCATCAATCATATTTTAAGTAATACCTTACGTTAGAGTTTACAAAATATGTGGGCATTAATGAAAGCTTTAGCCCAATAAATACATTCATTTAAATGAAACATACTGAACCAAACCCCAGTGTTAACTATCATGTAAAAGGCAATAAAATAATCAAAGAAGCTGTTAGCCTACATTTATGAAATACAATGCAGAAAGGAAATATTTCTAGAAATTGTAATCCCTGGAAATTAAGGTACCAGAATTTCAGAATTGCAGCCAGAAAGTGCACCATTCCGTCACCTCGACAAGACAGGTCAAACCCGCCCCAGGGCGCTTACAATTATAAGGTCGTGCTAGCACGAGTACCAATGCACAGAGAACAATCAGGCTTCTACAAGAATGAGATAAGTTAAATTATTTATCTAAAATGACTTACACTTCCATATGTACCTTTATTATCAGCTGCAATATGCCCAGTGGACAATAACACAGTCTTATATCTATTTTTACAAATTCAAACTTGGCGACTAAATATATGCACGCTACCTGAGCGTCTTCCTTCTGAATTTCAAACCGTAGCAATGAAATATGCCGCCGACGTTGTAAGGTGAGACTAACACTGGAACGTCCAGAAGAACGGAAATTCTGAATGCAGAGCTGCAGCGACGTCACTGTATAACATTTGTAACGAGCCATAGTTCCAACACATTGCCCCCAAAGTTCATTGTTACAGGTCACCTTAGTAACAGTCGTCCGGGGCTGCTACAGAACACCGTGCACCTCAAAAGAACGTCCGCAAACTCCATCTCACCACAACAAGGCGTCCCATTTTGCACGCAATGCTCACTAGAGGCCGTACATCGCACTTACTCCCACTGCCACAGAGCCACCGCCGGCAGCACAGTCTCCCGCACCACTTCGCAACTCGTTCCGCAACTTCTGTCCCGCGCTCTCTCTGTACCATGCCGCTTAATAAAAACTCCACCACGGGGCACATGTCAACAAGTCACCCACCACTGATGCCGCGGGAATCGATGTTGGTAAAGCAAATTCGATTGTAAAACTTCAACTTCCCCCACCCTTAAAGATAAGCGTCCCCTGTGGGTGGAGGAGGATAGGAGCGGGACTGGGGCCAACCAACCCAATAAATTGTCCTTACCGTCACTTCAACACCTCACGCGTCCAATTCTGAGCTGGATCAAGTGGGTCTGGATTTCCCTGTATGTTTGCAGGTCTCAGACAAGGAAGCTAATCGGTTTGAGGAATTTAATCGTCTCACACTGACCTAAATATTGTGACGATATTTCAGTAGATGCAACATTTTTGCCACCACTCTGCCCCCACACATTTTTCGCGTAGACTTGTTAGCCCCCCACAATCGGCACTATAAGTAGAGGGGTACTGGTGCTTCAAAACCACATTTGACATCAAATTAATTATTCAAATTAAGTAACTGATAATCAATTACCCCCCACCTCCTGATTACGTCATGGGTTTTCAAAAGTCGGCACATGGGGCCCCCCTCAGGGAACCACCAGAGCACTCCCATTGCCCTGACCTAACCCTTCCCTCCTGTTATGTTATCCAGGATGGCAACCTGGGGAAAATGTGACTGGAAATTCTTCGAATCAGTGTATAGCTGCCGGACTGGGAGGACTTCATGATGATGGGCTAATACGGCATCCATGATGCGTTGTTTAATCAGCTTGTTTAAGCATATTTTTATTTCTGAAATCGCAATACAGCTCAGAATGGATGCTAGTGTTTAAATGCATTAGACAATGATAAACAATTGCGGTACTTTTTTATTCGAAAAGCTAAAGGAACCGTGCAATTACAGTCACATATCGCACTAAACAAATCTGAATAATTTCTCGTGCACACTTCACCAACCAGAGTCGTGCCGACCGGAAGGGGCCATGTGCCAGGTTCGCAGCACTTGCCAGGGTCCAACAATTAGCAGCTGCAGGACCGCTCTAAATACTCGTACTTTCTGCTATGTGGGAAATACACTCCTGGAAATTGAAATAAGAACACCGTGAATTCATTGTCCCAGGAAGGGGAAACTTTATTGACACATTCCTGGGGTCAGATACATCACATGATCACACTGACAGAACCACAGGCACATAGACACAGGCAACAGAGCATGCACAATGTCGGCACTAGTACAGTGTATATCCACCTTTCGCAGCAATGCAGGCTGCTATTCTCCCATGGAGACGATCGTAGAGATGCTGGATGTAGTCCTGTGGAACGGCTTGCCATGACATTTCCTCCTGGCGCCTCAGTTGGACCAGCGTTCGTGCTGGACGTGCAGACCGCGTGAGACGACGCTTCATCCAGTCCCAAACATGCTCAATGGGGGACAGATCCGGAGATCTTTCTGGCCAGGGTAGTTGACTTACACATTCTAGAGCACGTTGGGTGGCACGGGATACTTGCGGACGTGCATTGTCCTGTTGGAACAGCAAGTTCCCTTGCCGGTCTAGGAATGGTAGAACGATGGGTTCGATGACGGTTTGGATGTACCGTGCACTATTCAGTGTCCCCTCGACGATCACCAGTGGTGTACGGCCAGTGTAGGAGATCGCTCCCCACACCATGATGCCGGGTGTTGGCCCTGTGTGCCTCGGTCGTATGCAGTCCTGAATGTGGCGCTCACCTGCACGGCGCCAAACACGCATACGACCATCATTGGCACCAAGGCAGAAGCGACTCTCATCGCTGAAGACGACACGTCTCCATTCGTCCCTCCATTCACGCCTGTCGCGACACCACTGGAGGCGGGCTGCACGATGTTGGGGCGTGAGCGGAAGACGGCCTAACGGTGTGCGGGACCGTAGCCCAGCTTCATGGAGACGGTTGCGAATGGTCCTCGCCGATACCCCAGGAGCAACAGTGTCGCTAATTTGCTGGGAAGTGGCGGTGCGGTCCCCTACGGCACTGCGTAGGATCCTACGGTCTTGGCGTGCATCCGTGCGTCGCTGCGGTCCGGTCCCAGGTCGACGGGCACGTGCACCTTCCGCCGACCACTGGCGACAACATCGATGTACTGTGGAGACCTCAAGCCCCACGTGTTGAGCAATTCGGCGGTACTTCCACCCGGGCTCCCGCATGCCCACTATACGCCCTCGCTCTAAGTCCGTCAACTGCACATACGGTTCACGTCCACGCTGTCGCGGCATGCTACCAGTGTTAAAGACTGCGATGGAGCTCCGTATGCCACGGCAAACTGGCTGACACTGACGGCGGCGGTGCACAAATGCTGCGCAGCTAGCGCCAAACGGCCAACACCGCGATTCCTGGTGTGTCCGCTGTGCCGTGCGTGTGATCGTTGCTTGTACAGCCCTCTCGCAGTGTCCTGAGCAAGTATGGTGGGTCTGACACACCGGTGTCAATGTGTTCTTTTTTCCATTTCCAGGAGTGTACATCAGCATTTTTCCTCCTCTGTGGTGCTATTTCTTTGTGGGACATGGTTACCGCATGTCACAGAACACGAACTGGTTCAGAAGTTATTAAAACCGATGTGCAAGCAATGTACAAAATATTGTCACAAACATATCTTGAAGATGTCACAAAACTCTGCAAATGCTGCTGCTTCAGTAGATGTGCTACAGGCAATACTAAACGACTCGCTTCACAAATTGAATATTTCACGAAACTGCCACTCGAAACACAGTTGCACACAAAGCATTGTGAGAGAGGTAGTTGGATCTTCGACTATCTCGAGACTCTGGAATTACGTGAATATTTAATTTATAAGCTATGTAAATGAGATCAACGAATCAATCACGAAGTAATTTACAGATCCAGACATCGCATAAGCTGCAATATTCGATTTTACACGCCAAAACGACGGTCTTTGGAAGTCGAAATAAATATCTCTATAATTCCAAATAGGACGCCGACACTTTTTGGGTACTGTTGTGTACATAGTTCCGCGTAGTCAGCGCGTACAAAACTTTCCCAAACTTTCCCAATAGAGCGCGTCCCGCTAAGCTCATCAGTGCAGGCGCAGCGCTCGTCCCTCTCCGCACTACGAGATGGCGCTGCCTTAGAGACTGAGCAAATTCTGCTTCCGCCGATCCCCGTATTAATATGTAACGCAGCCAATGAGATTGCTGCTAACGTAGAACCTTTTCTCTTCGCGGATCACACTCGCGCAGTGATACCTGAACGCGCGAGGTATTATAAGAGTGTACCGACCTCCGATCAGTCAGTCTGCATCAGTCTGCATTAGTCTGCACCAGTCTATAGTCAAGTTTGAGTTTGCTCATAATAAAATTACCATATTCCGGTACGTAGCCATGAAGAGAAATGTACAGACACTTTGTCAAGTATCAGAGATACGTGAGAATAAGATTAACGTACCAAGACCAAAGGAACTTCAGATTGTCAATTCTAAATAGCATCCAGAATCAAGGTAAGTAAGGTTTATGATTTTTATTATTTTAATAAATGTGCGTGGAAATTAATAAAGTTCTGTTTAGAGTTGGTCACCGTCAATCTGCTACTCCAAGCGTGCAAGTGGCATTTCTATCGTCTGACGTAACGGTAGAAGACAAACACGCCTCGATAAGACCACAAGACATTTTGCTGACACTCGCCTACTTCGTTAGAGCGACAAGTCAAATAATCTGATGCTGTGTGTACCGAAGGTCTTACAGTACGCACACCACAGGTATTAACTGCTCGTCTGAAGGTCAGTGGGTGAGAGAAAAATGCCTGAGTCCTACGGCTTCTGTGGTGTTCATTACTTCTCTGAAACGTTTAATGGGCTTGTTTTTGCAGCTGAAGTCAGGGATGTAAAGGTTCTTTATTTTCTGCACTTTTCGAGGCACACGAGTATCTAGGAACAGATGGGAAAATCAGGACAATTACATGTCTAAAAAGTTCATGACATTATGAAATCCACAAAAGATCGTGAAAAAAAAGGAACTCAAACAGAATTCGAAGCACTGTCCCACACATGAGAGAAATGGCTGGAATTTTCGATGTCCTACAACTGCTGGTTTGCCATGCTCTTAAGTCACAACAGTTTGTGCAGCGCAGCATCACACCTGTCTGAGCTAGAGGAGGCTGGTCTGCTTGTACTTGTCTCAGAAAACTCAAGCAAAGTAGATATTACATGATTCTCAGACATCACGAAACTTCCCATGGATACTGTGCCCCTGTCTTCTTCAAACCAGTGTGTAGAGGTTCGCATGCCCTGCACAAATGATGTCTTGTGACTCTCAGATGTCATGGAAATGTCTGTGAATAGAGCATTCTTATTGGTTTTTACTGAATGTACCTATCAAATTGGTGCCACCGGTGTGGGAGCGCTATTAGCCATTTTCTGCCGGCAGAGAAAGTACTACAATTTTATCGGAAAACTATTTTGAACAAATTGAAAACCACACAGCAGTCATATTGCATATTAAACCATGCAGAAGTGATCTACAGAGTTTCACTGCTCTGCTACTGTCGAGGAAAACTTGAATTTTTCGCCGGGAAACCAGTCCAGGACCGGAAGATATTACTACAAATGATTGAACCACCACACTATATCGATGTAGCAAACACAATTCATACCTTGCACCATGCAAAATAAAAACATCTGCATCCTGCATGTAGCTATGACCACCAGACAGTTGTAAGTATAACGCGAAACAGACAGATCGCACAGAACATAAGCACATATACTGTATAGTGTCGCAGCACAAGATAGTACCCGCGAGGTCGATCAGTAATCAACCAGAGGCAATAGCCAGTAGGCAACCACCCCAGCACTCTCCGGTCTGATGCATGACCAGAGTGACCTCCACGGACAACAGTCACTCTCCAAACTGGTTTAGAAGGGCTGGGCCGGTGCTCCCATCACAGTTGCACCCGTTAACAACACTGTTGAACTACTTGGTGCTGTGGTTTTTGCAACGAGTTGCGATCATCTCCAGACTCTGGGATTATTAGACTACTTTCTGAGCATTTTCTATGAGAAATGCTTCGTCAGTCACAAGTAGCCTATAAAAACTTCCGGAATTTCGTCTATTTTCACGTGTTCTGCCATAATATTATACCATTTACGCAACTCTTCTCTACATCAACCACGCAGCACTACGCTACCTATTGCTTGCGCAGTACAATTCCGAACATAAGGACTGGAAAATAGGCTGAAACGCCAAAGAAACTTGTATAGGCTTGCCCGTTCAAATAGAGATACGTAAACAGGCAGAAAACGGCGCTGCGTTCGGCAACAGATGACTGGCGCAGTTATTAGATCGGTCCTGCTGGTAAAATGGCAGTTTATCAACAATTAAGTTAGTCTGAAAGTGGTTTTGTAGGGGGCGCACGAGCGATGGGACACAGCATCTCCGAAGTTGCGATGAACCAGGGATTTTCCCTTACGACCGCTTCACGAGTGTACCGTGAATATCGGAAATTTGGTAAAACATCAAATTTCCGACATGACTGCAGCCAGAAAAAGATCCTGCATGAACGGGACCAACGATGACTAAAGAGAATGTTTCAACTTGACAGAAGTGTAACCTTTCCGCGAATCGCTGCAGATTTAAATGTGGCCCATCAACAAGTGTCAACCTGCAAACCATTCAACGAAACATCATTGTATGGGCCTTTGGAGCCAAAGGACCACTCGTGGACCCTTTATGACTGCGTCACACAATCCTTTACGGCTCACCTGGGCTCATGAGCACTGACATTGGACTGTGATGACTGTGGATACGTTGTTTGGTCGGACGAGTCTCGTTTCAAACCGTATCGACCGGATTGACATGTATGTGTGTAACGATAACCTCTTGAATCCATGGAGCCTGAATGTCAGCTGGGGACTGTTCAAGCTGGTGGAGACCCATGGTGTGAGGCGTGTGCAGTTGATGTGGTATGGGACCCCTGATACATCTAGATACGACTCTGAGTGGTGACACATACGTATGCATCATGTCTGATCACCTGCATCCATTCATGTCCACTGTGCGTTCCGCCGGACTCGGGCAATTCCAGCAGGACAATGCGACCCCCTACATGTTCCGAATTGCGACAGAGTGGCTCCAAGGAACTCTTCTGAGTTTAACCATTTCCGCTGGCCACTAAACTCCTCAGACATGAACATTATTGAGCATACCTCGGATGCCTTGCAACATGCTGTTCAAAAGTTATCTCCACCCCCTCGTAGTCTTACTGACTTATGGACTGCCCTGGAAGATTCATGATTTGTTCCCTCCAGCACTACTTCAGACATTAGTCGGCACTTCTGCATGCTTTCCGGGCCCCTTGACGGTATTAGGCAGGTGTACCACTTTCTTTGCCTCATGACCGAAATCTTAGCAAGGTGATTACATGAGGCGTGCGCCAAACCGCAGATTAACTAGAAATTTGTCTCGTCTGCAAAAATCTTAATGTGAAAACTCGAACATAGAAAAAACCGGTAGTTCCACACGTATTTTTGAAGAAATATCGATGCCAATGAAATAAGAGATTCCATACGATCCTTGCACTTTACAAAATGAACTAAGATTTTAGTACATATAATAGTATGTGTTCCTCATGTCTTGAGAACCTGTACCTCTCTCTTCCACCTGCATTTACTTTCTAGATGGAACCATCATGCAACTACAGTTATCTTCACAAAATCAAGGCAAGACACGTGTAAAATTTACATGGGAGGGAACAATTGTCCAGCTGTAACACTACCGCATTCAATCTTCTCAATTTTACACATCAAATATGGAGAGTACGTGCAAATAAGCGATCACGAAGGCTGACCAACAGAAACTGAGTATTAGTTTGCTATGCACCTGCCCAAAGGGCCACAAAGTTTGGTCAGTTGGAGGTCTGTAACCCAAATCTCCACTTCTGGCGTACCTTAAGCTAGAAATTCCAATTCGTGCCGGCCACAGGCTACCTCTGCCGCTCATCCCACACACCAAACAGTGTCGTCCTGGGAAACGAAACACATGTTTATTAAAGTAATTACAACTAAATATTATATTGTAGCCACAATCTCAATGGCATTAGACAATGAGCGAAGTATCAGAAATACCCTCTCCTTACCCCTGTGGCTCTCGAAAATATCCATATCGTACTTATTACTAGACATAATTAACCTTGTAAGACGTTTCTTCCCCATACGGCTATCGATGTGTTGAAATCACAATCAGCCTGCCGCTGTGGTCGAGCGGTTCTAGGCGCTTCAGTCCGAAACAACGTGGCTGTTACGGTCGCAGGTTCGAATCCTGCCTCGGGCATGGATGTGTGTGATGTCCTTAGGTTAGTTAGGTTTAAGTATTTCTAAATGTAGGGGACTGATGACCTCAGATGTTAAGTCCCATAGTGCATAGATCCATTTCAACCATTTATAATCGTAATCTACCACGTCAGACCCATACCTAACTTACGACAGGATACAATCATTTTCTGTCCAAATATCGGAACAATGAGCACAATAACCTAACAACTTGAAACAAACTTCATAAGCCTTCCGATCACCGCGAGTCTCTCACACATCATCTAATAAGTATAATACTTCGCCAAAAACTGAAGCCGGCTGGAGTGGCCGAGCGGTTCTAGGCGCTACAGTGTGGAACCGCGCGACCGCTACGGTCACACGGTCGAATCCTGCCTCGGGCATGGATGTGTGTGATGTCCTTAGGTTAGTTAGGTTTAAGTAGTTCTAAGTTCTAGGGGACTGATGACCACAGCAGTTAAGTCCCATAGTGCTCAGAGCCATCTGAACCATTTGAACCGAAAACTGAATGCTAGCGGCATCAAAAGGTATTGAGTGAAAACGCGCAATGAATGGACAGGCCTCATTTGTTTTCCTTGCGAGTGGTACCAATGTGTCTCAGGAAGACAGACGTAATCGTCTGAGAAGCGACGTCAAAATCGCTATCACAACAATTATGTTATGGTCAACTTGAATAAAAGCAGTCTTGTTTCTGCAGGTGCACACATGTATCAGTAATGATATCGGTGTTAAAAACTATACAAGCTTTGTTTTTCACACAAAATACCATGACAACGAATACAGTTGGTGATCGCTGGACTGTCTATTAACAGACTGAAACCACGACTACATGTCGCCAGCAGTGCAAGCTCGTAATAAAATCACTCTTATCAACGAATTTTGAAAGTGATTCGACTAAGGAACGTAGTATTAAGCCGATATTCGCAACTCTCTCTTCCCGCTGATGTATATTTTCCACTCTAAGAAACAGTATTTGCTACACAGTCTACCTCAAAACCATATAGACAGTCTAACAGAGGTTTTGCGATGTATCCACGTGACTGTAGGTGAGAAAGGGTGATGGTTGACTGATAATTATCACATACATCAGATGATGTCCTATGCGATGAATCACTTAAAAATCGCATAGCCAGATCAAGATTGTAAGAAATGTACAAAAAGCTATGACCAATATCTATATATCTGTGGCGTTACGCTTTCTGACACATATGTTGTCTGCAGTTTATAATAAAGTATCTACATTCAACCACACACATTCATTGAATCCTATGAAAATTTCTTTTAATGATTACAGCCATTAGTGAATAATTTTCGTGGCACTCTCATATCTTGAAATGATTCATCATATTCGAACCTATCCGCTAAGAACCCCATACAGCAACATTCCAGCGTAGTCTCAGACAGTCCCTTTATATCTTGTAGCTGTTCCTTTGTCTCTGCAACTTTCCCCATGTGATGATTCCATTTTAATTTGTAACTGAGAGAAGGTCAGAGTGCACTGTAGGTAGCAGCTTCTGCGACCCGTGGAGGAATGGGGTGAGCTGAGTTAACCAACAGGAGCATGTCTTGAGCACTCTGTGGAAATGAGAACATGCAGTTATAGTTCCACCAGCCACGTACAATATGTAAGGCTAGCGCAAAACAAAGGTTTCTCCTGCAACAGCATCTAGTAGAAAAGACAATTCGAGCAAATATCAGAAAAATTTGGAAGACACGACAACATACAGGAAATGGAATATGGACAAGGGTTTTACTACTGCATTTGTAGTGCATTTCCCAACTACATACAAGTACAGCAGTATTAAGGAGATACGCGTCGCTCATGGTGAATTCATGTCAGTCAAACATACATTATCTCTGTCTTCTTTACTTTGTACCATTCAACAGAGAAAAACTATTAAAAGCTCCACTAATGTCAACCAGTGGAGAACACTGCATTACTGAGTCCTTCTTCTCCAATATAACAATATCATATAATGTCTTCATGCAGATGTCGAGCATATGCGGTGATCCTATTAAATATACAGAGCATGGTCCACTGGAGTAGGTTGGCAGTGATCGAAGTCGCTTGCACAGACCCAGTGTAAAGTTTTATCACCAGTACCTTAGGGGAACCATTTCCCAAAGACTATCTGTTGCAAGAGAGGGTCCTTGTGTTGTTCTTTGATACTTTGTTTTTTTTTTCTGCTGTAACACATCCAAGCAGTGTATGACTTCCATGTTGCACTGTCATACATTTTGTTTTCCCATCAAGAGTCAGGTGCTAAGCCAACATTAACATGTTTCTATCCACTGGCTCCCACAGAAAGCTGGATACGTATGGTGTAAACTGTGCTGCTGCTCCCACAACACAAGGGATTATTCAAATAATAGACAGAGGCAGTGTTCCTTATTGATAAAAATATAGAAGACATCACAGTATAAGAAACCTGGAAGAGACTGTGGCCCTGTGGAACATTTCATTTTTCATGCTGAGAGCGTAGCAGATTTCTTGATAATTCGTTTTGTTTGGTTCCTGAAATTGAAGTCATGTTACAGTCACTATTTTGGTGCTGGCCGTCCCCAGAAGGTGTTTCTCCCACCAAGACTCTCTCCATCTCAAACAAGTGGAGTCAGTCTGTTATCAGCAGTGTACCAGTGGACAGATGAGATGGAAAAGACACTGTTGATATGGGACCAGGATCAGTAATAAGCACCATATGTTATAATGCGATCAATTCTTGTAATTTCATCAGTTTTTGGGTAATTTCAAAGCCAACAAATAACTCTTCATCATTCTTTCTGGTTTCTGTATCATCGCTAAGCCACCCGTCCACTACCTTGCGAGTACCATATACTTGACTGTGAACGTAGTTAAAAGACTGTGTAGTACTTACATTTTTTGGTAGTTCTCTTACATATATGCCAAAGTATACCAGAGAGTGTAATATAACGATGCAGTTAGGTTTTCACAATTTTTCTAGCATTTCTATAATAGGGCGTAAATAACGATTACGATTGCCCACCTTTCCCTATATGGACAGGAGTCACATGGCATTCTAGCTTTCTAAGGATAAAGTTGGAGATTGGAAGGTCTCCCTAAATTGTCTTTGACTAACCGTCCCTGGAACATTGTTAAAGATTTAATCTTCAGCTCACCAGAAGTAGGAGAGTTGCCGCTGCCGACCCGAGAGGGCGTGCAGCAGACCAGCAGCAGCACTTGTCTGATAAACTGTAAATTAATTTAGTCTTTGTTTTTTATTCATGTGCTTCTGCAAAGAAGTGAACTGTAAGTGTGTATTTTACTGTGTAGACTAGTGGTTAGAAAATTAATCATAGTTTTTGTTGTTGCGTAAGTCTTGTGAATATCCGTGTGGACGGCGGCTCCCTAGTCTAAATTCTCACGTCACCAGAAACTCCATCACGCCACAAAGTCTTAATTTTGTGCTAGTAGACAGCACACAGTTTAGGTCAGTGCATTCTAGTTTGAATATGTGTCTCATGCAGTAACGTTTCAGCAAACAGGATTTCAAATAACAGATATCTACAAATAATCAACTTCAGTAGAGAAATATATTTCTGTTCAATAGCTTGCGGTGCCAGAGTACAGCAAAAAATCTGCACAGCAACTTTTAGTGTTACTTTATTCTGATTTGGTATATTTTCCAAATCAGTAGTGTCATTTGAGATGTTTTATCTATTTTATACACAGCATACGATATTGCTAGGGACTGTGCTTGTTGTGAGCAGATACAAGGATTTGGCTGCTGTCCGTAAACAGCTGGAAGCTGCATTGGCTACCATCGACAAGCTTCTAGCTAAAGCTCAATGTTGTGGTGACGACGTGGCGCCAGTGACGAGACCTGGGACTTCTTTGGTACAACTGTAATCCTCTGGTGACCAGGGCGTCGCTGCAGATTCTGATACACAACATCTCACCGGTCTGATCTCACTCCACAGTGGGTGGCAGACAGTTGTGGGTTCGCGTGTCGTTAGGCAAAAGGCGAAAGAGGAGGCAAGCCATGCGGATGGATCCCTGTGTCTTAGCAATAGGTAAGAGGTGTTACACTGTGTTGATGATTGCTCTGAGCCAGCACTGGATGCCTCTCATGTTGGGCCAGCGGTCGACTTTCCTTCCCAGTCTGGACAAGTACAGAGGGTGGGTATGCTGTTCATTGGGAGCTGCAATGTTAGGTGGGTGATGGAGCCCCTCAGGGAGATGACATGCAAGGCGGGAATAAATTCCAGTCTGCATTAAGTATGTTTGCTAGGAGGTCTCTCATCCCTGATGTGGAGGAGGCCCTGCCGGCGGCTTCGAGCGCACTGGTTGCAATTGGCTACGAGTAGTGGCACATGTCGACGCGAATGATGCCCGCCACTTGGGTTCTGAATCCATCCTCGTCTCCTTTCACCGGCTGGCTGGTTTGGTGAAGGCAAATAGCAACACACGCGGGGTGCAGGCTAATCTGTCTATTGGTAGCATCGTATCCATGGTTGATCGCGGTCCTCTGGTTTGGAGCAGAGTGGAAAGTCTAAACCCGAGGCTCAGAAGACTCTGCGACAGTATCGGGTGCGAATGTCTCGATCTCCGCTAGTGGGTGCCAAATTGTAGGGTTCCCCTTAACAGGACAGACGTGTACTACTCACAGGAAGCGGCTACTAGGGTAGCCGAGTACATGTTGCAAGTACATGGGGCTTTTTTAGGTTGGAGAACTCCTCCCTTGGGAGCAAAGTCTAATTGCCTGTTAAATCAGCTACAGCGACCTCAGAGGACCTTGGTCCTTGCAGATCAGAAATAGAAAAGATTAAATTGATTTTTGTAAACTCCAGGAGCATCCTAGGGAAGGTCTCAGAATTAGTATCGCTTATTGAAAGTTATATCTCACAGATAGTATTGGGAACAGAAAGCTGGTTGAAACCAGACGTCAATGTCTACGAAATCCTAAGTTCAGATTGGAATGTTTATTGTAAGGATAGGTGGCGGCGTGTTTATTACAGTAAAAAATTCAATGAAATCTAGCGAGGTTATCATGGATTCCTTATGTGAATTAATCTGAGTGAAATTGAGTACGAAATAACGGTCAAAAATGGTGACGATATGCTTTTATAGACCAACTGGGTCTAGATCTGTTGTTGTAGAGAGCTTCAAATAGAACTAGCATAATACCGTTAGTAGGTTTCCTGATCATGCCTTTGTCATAGTGGATGACCTCATTTTGTCAGGTGCAGATTGGATGTGTTATGCCATCAAAACTGGTGCCAGAGACCGGGAATCGCGTGGCATTTTTCTGGATGTCTTGTCCGAAAATTACCTTGAGCGGATAGTTAGAGGCCGGACAGTGTGGTCGTGCGGTTCTAGGCGCTTCAGTCAGGAACCGCGTGACCGCTACGGTTGCAGGTTCGAATAATAACTCGGGCATGGATGTGTGTGATGTCCTTAGGTTAGTTAGGTTTAAGTAGTTCTAAGTTCTAGGGGACTGATGACCACAGATGGTCCTCAGAGCCATTTGAACCATTTGATAGAGAACGAGCTCGACAGGGTAAAGTGTTGACCTCCTGGAAACAAACAGACCTGAACTTATCGAATAAGTGAAAGTATAGGAAGATATCAGTGGTCATAAGACTGTCACAGCATCTGTGACTACGGGTCCTAAGAGGAATGTTAAGAAAGGAGATGATGATGATGTGGTCTTGAGACCTGAGACTGGTTGATGCAGCTCTCCATGCTACTCTATCCTGCGCAAGCTTCTTCATCTCCCAGTACCTACTGCAACGTACATCCTTCTGAATCTGCTTAGTGTATCCATCTCTTGGTCTCCCTCTGCGATTTTTACCCTCCACGCTGCCCTCCAATACTCAGTTCCTAATCCCCCGATGCCTCAGATCATGTCCTACCAACCGATCTCTTCTTCTAGTCAAGTTGTGCCACAAAATCCTCTTCTCCCCAAATTCTGTTCAATACCTCCTCATTAGATATGTGATCTACCCATCTAATCTTCAACATTATTCTGTAGCACCACATTTCGAAAGCTTCTATTCTCTTCTTGTCTAAACTATTTATCGTCCATGTTTCACTTCCATGCATGGCTACCCTCCATACAAATACTTTCAGAAAAGACATCCTGACACTTAAATCTATACACGATGTTAACAAATTTCTCTTCTTCAGAAACGCTTTCCTTGCCATTGCCAGTCTACATTTTATATCCTCTCTACTTCGACGATGATCAGTTATTTTGCTCCCCAAATAGCAGCCCTCCTTTACTACTTTAAGTGTCTCATTCCCTAATCAAATTCCCTCAGCATCACCCGAGTTAACTCAACTACATTCCATTTTCCTCATTTTGCTTTTGTTTATGTTCATCTTATATCCTCCTTTCAAGACGCTGTCCATTTCGTTCAACTGCTCTTCCAAGTCCTTTGCTGTCTCTGACAGAATTAAAATGTCATCGGCGAACCTCGAAGTTTTTATTTCTTCTCCATGGATTCTAATACCTACTCCAAATTTTTCATTCGATTAATTTGCCGCTTGCTCAATATACAGATTGAATAACATCGGGGAGAGGCTACAACCCTGTCTCAATCCCTTCCCAACCACTGCTTCCCTTTCATGCCCCTCCACTCTTACAACTGCCATTTGGTTTCTGTACAAACTGTAAATTGCCTTTCGCTCCCTGTATTTTACCCCTGCCACCTTTAGAATTTAAAAGAGAGTATTCCAGTCAACATTGTCAAAAGCTTTCTCTAAGTCTACAAATGCTAGAAACGTAGGTTTACCTTTCCTTTATCTTTCTTCTAAGATAAGGCGTAAGATCAGTATTGCCTCACGTGTTCCAACATTTCTACGGAATCCAAACTGATCTTCTACGAGGTCGACTTCTACCAGTTTTTCCTTTCGTCTGTAAAGAATTCGCGTTAGTATCTTGCAGCTGTGACTTATGAAACTGATAGTTCGGTAATTTTCACATCTGTCAACACCTGCTTTCTTTGGAATTGTAATTATTGTATTCTTATTGAAGTCTGGGGGTAATTCGCCTGTCTCATACATCTTACTCACCAGATGGTAGAGTTTTGTCATGAGTGACCCTCCCAAGGCCGTCAGTAGTTCTAATGGAATGTTGTCTACTCCCGTGGCCTTGTTTCGACTCAGGTCTTTCAGTGCTCTGTCAAACTCTTCTCGCAGTACCGTATGTCAAATTTCATCTTAATCTACATCCTCTTCCATTTCCATAAAATTGTCCTCAAGTACATCGCACTTGTATAGACCCACTATATACTACTTCCACCGTTCTGCTTTCCCTTCTTTGCTTAGAACTGGGTTTCCATCTGAGCTCTTGACATTCATTCAAGTGGATCTCTTTTCACCAAAGGTCTCTTTAATTTTCCTGTAGGCAGTATCTATCTTACCCCTTGTGAGATAAGCCTCTACATCATTACATTTGTCCTGTAGCCATCTCTGTTTAGCAGTTTTGCACCTCCTGTCGATCTCATTTTTGAGACGTTTGTATTCCAATTTGACTTCTTCATTTACTGCATTTTTATATTTTCTCCTTTCATCAATTAAAATCAATATTTCTTATGTTCCCCAGGGATTTCTACCAGCCCTCGGCTTTTTACTTACTTGAATGTTTGCTTCCTTCACTACTTCATCCCTCAAAGCTACCCATTCTTCTTCTACTGCATTCCTTTAC
This sequence comes from Schistocerca piceifrons, assembly GCF_021461385.2. Lineage (NCBI taxonomy): Eukaryota > Metazoa > Arthropoda > Insecta > Orthoptera > Acrididae > Schistocerca > Schistocerca piceifrons. The sequence goes on along the minus strand of NC_060140.1, from coordinate 653,123,693 downwards.
CCCATTCCTGTCAATTGGTCCCTCATGCTCTCCCTGAAACTCTGTACTACCTCTGGTTTAGTCAGTTTATCCAAGTCTCATCTCCTTATATTCTCACCTTTTTGCAGTTTCTTCAGTTTTAATCTACAGTTCATAACCAATAGATTGTTGTCAGAGTCCACATATACCCCTGTAAATGTCTTACAATTCCTTTTAGTATCTCCAGGGTTCTTCGATGTATACAACCTTCTTTCATGATTCTTGAACCAAGTGTTAGCTATAATTAATTTATTCTCTGTGGAAAATTCTACCAGACGGCTTCCTCTTTCATTTCTTACCCCCAATCCGTATTCACCTACTATGTTTCCTTCTCTTCCTTTTCACCCATGACTATTAAATTTTCGTCTCCCTTCACTACCTGAATAATTTCTTTTATCTTATCATACATTTCACCAATTTCTTCATCATCTGCAGAGCTAGTTGGCATATACACTTGGACTACTGTAGTAGGCGTGGGCTTTGTCTCTATCTTGGCCACAATAATGCGTTCACTATGCTGTTGGTAGTAGCTTACCCACACACTTTTATTTTGTTCATTATTAAACCTACTCCTGCATTACAGAAGAAATGTTTGTAGTAGCTTACCCGCACTCCTATTTTTTTATTCATTATTAAACCTACTCTTGCATTACCCAAGAAAGGTAGGAAGAAATATTTGCTCAGAAAGGGTGACAGGATACAAATTTCAAAATATCTCGGCAGTCACCATCAAATATTCGGTGATAAGGACGAAGATGTGAAGAACAAATAGAAAAAAATTCAAAGTCATCATTCAATATGCAATAGAAATTTATGTTCCGAGTTAGGTTTTAAGGTATGGCAAAGATTCACCATGGTTTGATAGCCGTGTTAGAAAAGTACAACGTCAAAAAAGAGCACTTAATCTCAGATTAAAGAGACGTAAAACCTAGTTGACAAACAAAAACAGAACGAAGCGAAAATGAGCGTAAGCAGAGCCATGAGATACGCGTTCAATGATTTTGATTATCCTAAGGACAAACACACACACCCATGCCCGAGGGAGGACTCGAACCTCCGCCGAGACCAGCCGCTTAGTCCAGGACTGCAGCGTGTGAGACCGCTCAGCTAATCCCGCGCGGCGACCTCAGTAAAAACAATAAGAGATTTTGGTCGTACGTAAGCTCAGTAAGTGGGTCAAAATCATCTATTCATTCTCTCAGCACCAACGCCGGCACCGAAATGGAAGATAAGAGAGAGAAGACCGAAATACTGATTTCGGTCTTCCGAAGTAGTTTCACCGCGTAAAATCGTAACACTGCCCCTCCTTTCAATGGTCGTGCTAACACCGAAATGGCAGATACTGAGAGAACCGATCGCGAACCTGGTAATCGGCTACAATCGCTTGGTAGTGGAAAGGCTTCAGGACCACATGAGATACCTATTACTTTCTATAAAGATTATGCAAAAGAACTTGCTCCACTTGCAGCAGTAATTTTCGTAGATCTCTTGAGCAACGACTAATGACTGGAAAAAAGCGCAGGTAATTCCAGTTTTTATGAAACGTCGTACGACAGATGCACACAATTATAGGCTTACATCGTTGACGTCAATCTGTTGTATGCTCAAGCATTATGACAGTTTCTGAAAATGAACATCTCTTCTACAAAAATCACCATGGATTGCACAAACGGAGATCCTGCGAAACTCAGCTCGCTCTGTTCCTCCATGAGATCCACAGCCCAGTGGATAACGCCGCTTAGGTTGATGCCGTGTTCCTTGATTTTAGTAAGGTGTTTGACACCGTCCCGCATTGCAGTTTAATGAAAAATAAGAGCTTATGGAGTATCGGAGCGGACCTGTGATTGGGTTCAAGACTTTCTTGCACATAGAACTCAACACGTCGTTCTTGACAGAACTAAATCGACAGATGTAAAGGTAATATCCGGAGTACCACAGGGAAGTGTGATAAGACCGTTGCTGTTTACTAAATACATTAGTTGTCTAGTAGAAAGCTCGAATGCCCTTTAAGGCTATTCGCAGGTGATGCAGTCGTCTGTACCAAAGTAGCAACCCCAAAAGATAGTAAGATTTTGCAGAACCACCTGCAAAGAACTGATGATTAGTGCAGGCTTTGGCAGTTGACCCTGAACCTAAACATACGTAACATATTGCTCATACATAGGAAAAGAAATCCACTGCTGTACAGCTACACTATTGATGACAAAGAGCTGTAGACAGTGTCTGCCGTAAATTATCTACGCATAACTATCCAGAGCGACCTTAAGTGGAATGACCATATAAAGCAGATAGTGGGAAAAGCCCACAATAGACGCAGATTTATCAGAAGAATCTTAAGGAAACCTAAATCGTCCATGAAAGAAGTGGCTTATAAGGCGCTTGTTCGCCCGATTCTTGAGTATTGTTCATCTATCTGTGAACCCTATCAGGTAGGACTGATACAGAAGATCCTACGAAGAGCTGCGCGTTTCGTCACGGGATCATTTAGAGGGCAACAGAGCGTTACGGAACTACTAAGGAAACTCCACTGGCAGACGCTACAAGAGAGGCGTTGTGCACCACTGAGAGATTTACTATTGAAATTTATGGAGATTCCTATTCGGTAGGTGTCGGACAAAATATTACTTCCCTCCACATACATCTCGCTTATAGACCACGAAGAGAAAATTTTAGAAATTAGAGCCAATACAGAGGCTTATCAACAATCAATCCTCCCACGCACTATTCGAGAGTGTAACAGGGTTAGAGGGATCAGATAGTGGTACCGAAAGTACCCTCCACCACACACCTTTATGTGGCTTGCGGAGTATGATTTGGTCATAGATGTACTATATCTGCTACGTTCCATGTCTCATGAAGGAACAGAGGAAGTCCAGTGTAACTGCTGTTCTGTGAACACAGCTTTTATCTAGCGGCACTCACCCAAGTGCAGAAGGTCACTCCAAATGCGCGCATGTCAAAGAGGTTTGCACCACGTATTATTGTGTAGTAGATATGAGACTGTTGTGTAGATATAAAACATGGTTAAGAAGAAACGTACAGTTTATGCATGACCGAGATGTATGGGGTTTAAAGCACAATACTGACATATTGTTCTAGTGTCTGGGGTCAGTACCAAAAGGGTATGGGCAACAGACAAATGCTCATAAAATATAAACACATGTACTCCTAGGGCTACATGGTTCTGCACTTGAACATGCTATAAATTTAAAGCCAGGTGATGTCTAAAATATTATTCATGAAGAGTGCAACGCTCTTAGTACTCCAGTATAGGATATATATGTCCGACGTCGGACATTCATCTACCCTGCAAGTTTGTATCCCACTCACTAAAACAACAAACTTCCTCCCGTATCAACGAGAAACTTAGAGTGAAATGATAACGAAATCGACATCCTAGTTGTAAACATGCGTTGATATACATTATTGGGGAGATGATGAAAATGTGTGTCCCGACCGGGACTCGAACCCGGGATCTCCTGCTTCCATGGCAGACGCTGTATCCATCTGAGCCACTTTTTTTTCCTTCTTTTGTTCATTTTTTCTATCACTTTTTTCCTCTTATTTTAAAGCCCCTTAGGAAAATGGAGCTACAAAAGAAAAAAACTAAGAGCCACGCCACTTTTCATCCTAAAACAAAAAAATTAGGTCCATTTCAGGCGTTGGCTCCTGACTAAACCTACCCTAGAGAGCGGCCTATATACCAGGGGAAACATGGGAATTCAAGGTTAGGGATATCCTTACATACAAAACAAAATCTTCCGTTTTCTGAATTTTATTTTTATTTTCAGTTTTTATTTTTTATTTTTTATTTTTTTCTTGTGAAATTGATCAGAGGCCTTCAGCGCCCTGCTGGTAATACGTTGAGTCACGTCTTCTTGATATTGATGTGTTCCGTTCAATTGTTCAGAAATGTTCATTGGTTCAAACAGGAAATCTTTCTCTCTTGGCTTAACACATTGCAGCTGCGAGGCGGGTCGTGGAAAGCACACACAAGGAAGTTCGAGAAAAATTGTCTGTATTTTGGATGACGGACAACGACCTAATGACGGTCATGGAGGTATGCCCAAAAATCGAGTACAGAGTCTACAGTTTGTCCAAATAGGTAGTGAATGGCATGTACGCGAATCCAATTTACAGCATTGGTCTTTGTCCGAGGAAAATATTCATGTTCCGGAAATAATAATGAAAGGGGAGTAATCCGATCCGGAATGTCCCGCGTTAGAGAAGCCAAAATACGACGAATCAATTGCCAAACCTCCGCCGCCGGTCCGCAAACAAACCGATGTTCGTCATTGTCTGGAACTCCACACGTGGAACATAGAGGTGATTGGGTGAGGTGGATACGATGAAGGCGAGATTGGTTGATTTTCTTACCATTGACAGTTAGGTACCAGACAGATTGAACATTCGTGTCAAGGTAACATGCGTACACCGCGCGCCATACATGACGCCAGTCAACCTGAGGAAACTTTCGTTCAATCGAGTTAGGTGGGCGACCTAATTGAAGGACATTGTATACTGCCTTTGTGTTGAGTAAAAGCTGTCTTGGTAAAGTGAGGCGTAGATAACTGAGTTCAAGAAAGAGCTATCTTTCTAATGGGACTGGTCCGGAACATCCGAGATCATCACTGGGGCTGACAGTGATACCGGCGTATATGCCGACAGGAGGAGACCAGTGAGGCTCGTTGGGCAACGTGTCCATACCGTCACGTGGGAGCTGACAAATAGGACACGAGCTCTATCCGGCACGTGAAACAGAGCTATCCCACCTCGTTCACGTGGAAGAGTAAGAGTTGCATAGTTAACTTTGAACAACAGCCCAGAGCTGACGAAAGATGCCATCGCTGCCAACATTCGACGTGCCATAGTAAGCGGGAAAGGTAGGACTTGTGCTACATGGGGAACTCGGGATGCGATATATATATTGACATATGAAGCTCGTTGGAGGATATCTAGGGATCGAAGGCGATGGTCCATAAATCCTGCTCTGATCATTACAAGAAGGCGTCTGCAGTTGATGGTGGCTGAACGCCGGAGACAAGATGAAAAATCTATTTCCAAACAGCGAATGGTATCAACGGTGGTGAGAGGTGTAACGAACTCCACGGGAAGTCCGGTGCCAATTAACATAACTTGTGACTTACGTACGTTTAAAGAGCTACCCGACGCCTCACCATAAGTCGCTACCCACGTCAAAACAGCTTGAACACCGTCGGCATTACCTAAACCTACATCGTCAGCATAGGCCGTGCTACAGAATAGGCAGCGATCTATGGACAACACTACCAAACGTTGTCTTAGTCCACATAGCAAGGATTCCAAGGAAAAGGCGTACAAAATCGCTGATAGAGGGCAACCTTGACGTACGGATCGACCCATAGTTATCCGAGGAGTGAGTCTGCCATTGTACATAATCCTGGATGAGGCACCCCGCAGAAGGCGCATCACTAACGTGTAACGGCGATTGGGAAGCCCATATGGTGGAGAACGGCCATAAGGAACGAATGGTCAACCCTATCAAAAGCTTGACTAAAGTCCAAACACGCAAGTACCCCAGAGAGGCCTTGTGCCTGGGTAACGGCGATAAAATCCCTGTAGCGGCACAAAGCCGTGCGGATATTATTATCCCCTCCCGAAGATGCTTGGTATGGCGACACAACATATCGGGCAACGTTTCTAAGTCGTGCCGCCAAAAGGCGAGTGAAGATTTTCATATCACTGTTAAGGAGGGTGATGGGCCGATAATCACTGATATTGTTGCCACCATGCGGTTTATGTACAGGAATAATAATGCCTTCCATGAAAGCGTCCGGCAAAGGTACTTCCGGAGACATCAGTTCCCGAGAAATGGAGGTGAAGGTGGACTCTAACAAATCACGGAAGGTGCAATAAAATTCGAGGGGAAGACCATCGGGTCCTGGGGAGCGATTGATAGTTCCTGCCCAGATCGCATCGCGGACTTCCTCATCAGTCGCCAGTGAGATCAAGTCAATCGCCGCATCTCCTGGGATACCACCGAAGTTGAGCTGAGAGACTTCCTCGATCAACTCTTGGGAATGTGGATTTGCGGCGTAGAGGTGCTGGTAGTGGGCGTGAAGCACATTCCCTATTGCAGATTCGGTTACGTAGCGACGCCCTTCTTGGTCTGATAGGACGTGAATCACTTTTCGGCGTCGATTTTGGCGTTCTTTGATTATATGGTACATCGACGGATGTTCATGAGGCATGCGATCAGCAGTACGAGATCGTACTATCGCTCCTTCCTAATGCCTTCGCATGAGATTCGAGATTTGGGCCTTAGCATGGTTCATCCTTGTATGGCGCTCAGGGGAGGCTGGCATCGTGGAGCATTCTCGTAGGATCCTGTAGTAAAAGTCCATAGTGCTCTTCCTCCAGGCGACAACATCTTTGCCATTCCGGAGCAAAGTTTTTCGAAGAGCACGTTTTGCACACTGGACCCACCAGGAGATGGTAGACGGATACGCGGGACGGCGTCTATTACATGTGATAAAAGTGTCTTCTATTAGAAGACGACAGTCAGGTGAATTAAGAAGTGCCGTGTTCAGTTTCCATAAACTACGTCCGAGCCATACTGCCTGTCTCGTGAGAACATCACAGAAGTAAGCCTCATAATCTGAGAAAGCAACAGGCCAGATTTCAGCCTGTCGAGTGTGTTGAATTAGGGATCGCGAGATGTAGATGCGATCCAGTCGGCTAGAGGAGTGCGCATTGTAGTACGTAAAGCCCAAAAGAGCAACGTGAACATGTCTCCACGTGTCGACAAATTGTAGTAGCGTGACGACTGTCTCCAGAGCTGCGCATGGTGAGTGACGCGGCAATTGATCCTGAGGTCGTTGGGTGCAGTTGAAGTCTCCACCCATGACCCAGTCATCGTGTGGTCCCATAAAAAGGGGTGTAACTTCATTCGCGAAGAAGGCATAGCGTTCACGACGGTAGCTGGAGCCCGACGGCGCATAAATGTTGACGATGCGGACACGAAAGAGAGTAAGGGCCATACCCTTGCCGTTGGGGAGGTATAGGACATCTTCGGCAGGAAGGCCTTCTCGTAAGATGATGGCAACGCCACTACCAGTGTCCGAAGTGGGAGAATGATGCGCCGTGAAGCCATGTGGTGGTGAAAAATCGGCGACATGCACTTCCTGAATAAGCGCAATATCTATGTCCGCATCATAAATCATATCGCGGAGCAGCGCTAGTTTGTGTGGCGCACGAATGGTCACGACGTTAATCGTTGCGACACTATAATGCTAGTGTTGGAGTCCCAAGGGCACAGGTTGGGCTCCTTTTTCAGGAGCGAGAGGTCGTCGATCTAGCAGGTCCGCTGAAGAGACTGCTATTGTGGAGAGTTTGCCGGCGCAGGCGCAACCGCTGGGGGCGTCCCATCATCAGCACCGTCCACCCCAGTCCCTTCGATTTCCACGTCGTCTACCCAGGAGACTGATACTGCGGTAGGGCATCGGCTGTTCCCATCATCCACGTGGAGAGGAGACGTAGTTTTCGGCTCAGCGGATAGGCTCTCTTCATCGTCGACCTGTGGGGGCGACGGCGCCAGTAAGGAGGGGTGTTCGTTGCCAGTAGTCGCCTGTGGCGGGTCGTTCGCATCAGACTTTTGGTCATCAAAGAGCGGTTTGTCGTCCATCTTCGGGTCTGCATCCCTGGTATCCATCCGTAGAATGGTCTCATCATGGGGTGTACGGCTACGTTTTTTTCTCTTTCGTGGCGATCCTTGTTTTCGAACATGTCGTTCAGAGTTCCATTGTGAGTGGCTTTCGTCAGACTCCGGACCAGTCTGAAGGAAGGCAGAAGTAGGTACCACTCCCAGATCAACGTCCATCTCAGTAGCATTTTCAGTCACCGCGATGTGAAGATTCGGCAGGTCAGGATTTGGATTCTGTGACACCTCAGAATGAATCTCAGTAGCGGTTGCATTTACCTGATCAGACGACGTCAACTGAGCAGGAAGACCCTGTGCAGAGGTTCTACCTTCATGGGCAACGTTGGCATATGTGACAGGGATCTGAGTGATCACCGCTGGGGACGCTTCCTCGCCGACCGGCGTCTGGATCAGGCCGCGTCGCATGCAGGCGGATCTGACGTGGCCTTCTTGTCCACAACCCGCACATGACCGGGGTTGGCCCTCGTACATGACATTGGCTCGCACCCCGCCAATTGTCAGGTATGATAGTATATGTCTTTTCAGTTCAATTTTGACCTGACGCACACCATTAAGGACTTGGTAGGTCGTGAAAGTTTGCCATTTTTCTCTACGTAACCGATGACGTTACCGTATGCTTGTAACGCAGAGACACCTTCGCCCTTCGGCACTTCAAAAGGTAGTTGAAACACCCGAATCGTACGTTGACCGTACTCTGTGAGTTCAAGTGCTACAGCTCCGACGTGGCCATCAGAGTATTTGAACTTAAGTCCATTGCCATGTCGGCGAATAATATCTTCACACACCTCGGTGTTTGTCATTTTAATATAAACTACACTACTCGTGTAAGTAGGATGCTTAGGTTTTTTTATTGGTAACGCCACGTAGCGCTCTGTATGAAAATCACTGGCTGTGCTGTGTGCAGTCTGTGGCTGGTTTGCATTGTTGTTGGCTATTGTAGTGTTGGGCAGCTGGATGTGAACAGCGCGTAGCGTTGCGCAGTTGGAGGTGAGCCGCCAGCAGTGGCGGATGTGGGGAAATGAGATGGCGGATTTTTGAGAGCGGATAATCTGGACGTGTCCCTGAGAAACAGTACATTTGTAAGAATGGATGTCATGAACTGCTATATATATTATGACTATTAAGGTAAATACATTGTTTGTTCTCTATTAAAATCTTTCATTTGCTAACTATGCCTATCAGTAGTTAGTGCCTTCCATAGTTTGAATCTTTCATTTAGCTGGCAGTAGTGGCGCTCGCTGTATTGCAGTAGTTCGAGTAAGGAAGATTTTTGTGAGGTAAGTGATTTGTGAAAGGTATAGGTTAATGTTAGTCAGGGCCATTCTTTTGTAGGGATTATTGAAAGTCAGATTGCGTTGTGCTGAAAAATATTGTGTGTCAGTTTAAGCACAGTCATGTATAATTTCTCTAAGGGGACGTTTCATATGTCGACCCTTAGCCGAGGATACCTCACTGGAATCCTCGAGTTTTTTCTTGTAGTTTGTGTAATTAGTGTAGCTATTGCTTATTGCTAGCGCGTAATCAAAATGGCTCTGTGCACAATGGGACTCATCATCTGAGGTCATAAGTCCCCTAGAACTTAGAACTACTTAAACCTAACTAACCTAAGGACATCACACACACCCATGCCCGAGACAGGATTCGAACCTGCGACCGTAGCAGTCCCGCGGTTCCGGACTGCAGCGCCAGAACCGCTAGACCACCGCGGCCGGCCTAGCGCGTAATCATAGAGAGAATTTCCGTTGTAGTTGTAGTTTTTCGTTGTTGTACAGTAAAACAGTTGTGGCATGCATGTAGATTTGCACCAAGTATTTCGCAGCCGCGCTTGCAATTAACTAGATATTATTTTCAGTGCTATGTCAATGTGTTCTCTTAATTTTGCTCTTCATATCTTCTGTGTTATCGTGTGAAATATTGTGACAATAATGGCCTGTGAAAAACGTAACGCTAGGCTCCGAAGTAAACTGAGAAATAATAGTGACGACGAGCGTAGCTTATCAGCACCACTGTGTAATGAATTAACAGACATTCGAAGTAGTAATTTGGTAATTGTGCATAGGGAAATGGAGCGGGGGGCAAATAATGGTGTAGACAATGACACAAGTAGTGAACAGGGAAGCATTATCTATCGATCGGTCGGCAACAGCTCGCCTCAGGAATCCGAAATGACAGACACAATATTGCAAGTACTGTAGACTCAGGTTTTGGGTCCTCACCGTTTTCTCAAATGAGTCAAGACACATTTTCTGCTTGTCGAAATGTGAATGTTGCCGGTGAAAATGCACTGCCAAAAAGCATAGAGAAACACATTCCAGACACAAATATATTACTATTGCAATTAATGCAACAAATGGAACAAAATCAGAGAGAAAAACAGCAAAAGCTTCAAAAGTTAGACACAATGGCACAAAATCAGAAACAAACACAGCAAAAGCTTCAAAAGTTAGACACAATGCTTGAACAAACACGTGAAGATTTAACTACTGAGTTACATAACATTGAATCGAAATGTCAAAAAGCCTGTAATGACATAAAAATACAAATTTGTGAGCATTTTCAACCTTTTCTTTTGCGGCATGAAAATGCATTACATAATCACAAAGCAGCCATAAAAGAAATGCGAACTATTGTTCATGAAAATCATGAGACCTTGCAAGCTAATAGACCCAGTTGCATTTACCGATTTGGTTACGCAACTTGCAAAAACGCAAGAAAACTTAAAGGACACAGTATATACTCTGAAAATTGGTTCAGAAAGACATATGAAGGAAATTAGTTCATAATCATAGAAAGTAGTTGAATTTTCTAATCAGCTAAATAATTTATCTGCGAAGGTAGATGATAATCTGAATGACACAAAACCAGTAGAGACAGAGGAGTGCGAACAAATTAGGAAATTCAAACAACATCAGAATCAAATTAATACGCAACACCAAACAGAAATCCGGGAAGTACAAGAACAGATGACACAGGTAATACAAGAATTACGTATTTCAGAGGACACTCGCGCTCCAATACGGGAAGAGGGACATAGAAATATGGAACAGCCACAAAATAATAACATGGGGTACTTCGGAAATTATGAAATAAATTGGCAAGGTACACCGAATTTTGAGATGGAACTGCCGAAACAACGTAACAATGACTGACATGCGACTCGCTGACATGATGATTTTGACTATAAGCTGTTTATTACTACACGTATCGGGTTCCCGGGTTTGATTCCCGGTGGGGTCAGGGATTTTCTCTGACTCGTGATGACTGGGTGTTGTGTGATGTCCTTAGGTTAGTTAGGTTTAAGTAGTTCTAAGTTCTAGGGGACTGATGACCATAGATGTTAAGTCCCATAGTGGTCAGAGCCATTTGAACCACACGTAATTTCAAAACATTTAAGAAATCTGGCAACGACATTCATCCACAAGCGAGGCTTCATCAATTCTCTCATTGTTCTCCTCCCAACTGGTCATTAGGGCACAGATTGGAATTTGTGTGTGGCTATTTAGAGAATGAACCAGCTGTAGGAATGCGATCGGTCATTCACGATTGTCACAGTGAAGGAGAATTTTACCATGCCTTCCTCTCAGCATATTGGTCTCAGGCTACACAAGACCGAGTAAAACATAGCATCATATTGATGAAACATTTCGAACAATCTGAATTTTCCAGTCTTGTGAAATATTCTGAAGACATGTTGCACAAGAATCAGTACCTGTCAAACCCATACAGCCCCTCCGAACTCATCCGCATTTGCTTAATCAAATTGCCTGAACATTTACGACGCATTATTTTGCAGGACGTTGCAAAGACGACATTGAAGCTTTTCAGGGACTGTTACAAGAGTTGGAGCTTGACACTTACAATCGCGGAACGCGAAAACCACAACACAACAATTACAGGTCACATCCGTCACAATTCTGCAATGAAAGAAATAATAACTGGACACAACAAGGCTATTCTCACAACGCAAATTGTAAACAAAACAGACACGACCCATATGACAACCACTGGCAGAGTAACAGTTACAGATAAGGATCGCATTTCCGTAGTAATGAATATGACAGAGACAATCATAGAAACAGACAATATGGCAACCAGAACTATTATTATCACGGGAGACAGAATAACTTCAGACGCAACGGTCCACTGTTCAGTGATAATTCTGGGAGAAATTCTCCACCACTTAACCGACAAGAAAGAAACTACAGGAACTACTGCCATGACGACAGACGGTATAATCATAACGAGAGACCTGAATTTCATCAGAACTGGCGGGATTCAAACAGGGCTGGGCCCTCTCGGCAAGGTGAATTTGTAGAAGTTAGGTCTCCTAATCCCAATAATGACGCATGTCAACAAAGAGACAGCAGACAATGACTCGCACCGCAGGCAGCCACATGCACTGGTTGGTCTTCAGAAAAATAACATAAGCTAACCTTGAGAAAAATTCCAGTATCCCTTACCGACCTATACAACATGATAATTGCATTGAAGCTGAAAGTCTGCGTACTAGGAAGAGTAAAGGATTGCACCACATTTCACATGTAAAACCTTTTACTGAGAGATAATCTGTTTTTTTTTTAAACTTAGTCTATGCCATAAAATTTTTCACTTCATACTACTAGTACGCGTTGTCACACATAGAAACTGTTATCATGCAACAATGTTTTGAAGCTAACTATCCAATCTAGAACCTAGGGAACATAAACTGAGAGTCATTACCACTGCATTGTGATAGTGAACAGAGGACACAGTGTTACTGTGTGTGTATATTCTTGCTTGTTAGTGGCACGATTACGTAACGACTATAAGGCTTACATACTTAGAACATATACTGCTAATGAGATCTTAATGCAACATTTAGGTTTACTTGAAAATACATTCTTTATTTGAAGTACTTTCTGTGAGATTAAAGATGACTTAGTATTTGGTTTCTTTGACAGCTACACGATTATATCATGATGCTACTAATGAGTGACACAATTTACATTGTTGCTTTTGTGCTGTATCTGCTTTATATCTGCACAGTTTTTCTGAATTCTTCTGGAAGGTAAAACATGTTTTAATAGTAAGTTTTGTGGTATAGCTACAATGAGACAGCCTTTTTTGTACTACAACAATACGTTACAGTGTAGTGCTTTCTTGATCATGGAATTGTACGTAATAACTACGATATCTATACGCATAGCATATTGCTTTTGTTTATTATGAGGTAAGTAAATTGACTTCCACAGAACTTTGCTACGGACGACGATAATTATAACACTTGGCACATTTTTTACCCTTAAGTAATGACAGAGATTATGTTACAACAAGACGCACAATTTAGCGCGGCAGTACATGCATTTGAGTGATTAATTTTGTACTTGAACCATTTAGTTTTCAAGGTTTTTGAATTACAAAGAAAGTTTTCTGTGATACATTTCATTCCATTGCTCTAATCTGTAACACCTGAGGGTATAATTACATTAATCCTCAGGGAGTACATGCTTACTTTGTGTATCATGCGTTTGGCAAGAACAAGGAGCCCTAGCTAATATGGTATTTGCTTACACAGCTTTACACATCGGTACCATATTTCTCTAACACATAATTACACAGCTATCTGATCATTTAACTGAGAGAGACAAACATTTTTTTTACTACGTCAGTGACACATGTTTATGTAATAGCACAGTAGGATAACTTCACACTTATGAAATTGTATTTTGTCTGTACTTTGTGAACTGTTCATATGCTTTTTGGAACCATTGTGTTACTATGAGAGCTTTGAATGATGTATTTGGTATGGGATTATGATTTTTAATGTACCTTTGATGTAGATGACACTATTGAAATGAACACAGAATTTTTTTTTTAGGTTTTGAAATTATTGGAGGAAGCTAAGACGATTTTGAGATTTGACTGAGGTGTTGTGATGTTATTATTACGACGACTATGTGTATTATGCTGCTGAGGTATGTTTATGATCAATAAGCTGATGCTATATGAAAAATTTGATTATGCTACATATCTGTTGTGATGAAATATTGAAGAAGTGTAGACGAATATGTATATGTGTAATAATGTAAGGAATAATGAGTAGTGGTTAGGGACTGTGGTTTGTGTAAAAGGTTGTTGGAAACCAAGAATCGTACTTTAAGAGTTATGAAATGTATGTAAATGCGTGAATGTATTAGAATGCTGACGAAAATTTTTTGGACACTGTTATATTAATAGGATTTTGTTTCTACACATTTGTAACGGAAATATTTTGACCTGCGAAATTTTATTTGTATCAAACTGTCACTGTAGAGGAAACTGATGTTGTAAATAATTTGGTAAGGAAGGTAGGTCACTGTAAGCACCCAGCTGCATGACGGTTGCCTGGAAAAAAGCCATTAGTGTGTGCCTTTCAGAGGCACAGGTGGAGAAAAAAGGATGCCATTATCCTCGCTATTGACATTTCTATGTAGAAAGCATCGCAAATAAGACACGCTCAAACTTGAAAATATATGATTACACTGTGGAGCTCTTAATTTATGATATTTACTAAAATGCCTAATGAAATGATGAGAAACATTTTACATCTATTGTCTTTCTAGTTGAGAGATTTTTTTTTTTGCCTTTGGAGACGCCATTTGCCTAGTGAATGACGTTTCATATGTTGCTTTATATACATATTCGCTCATTTCGTTTAATATTTAGTTTCTAGCTGCACTGCAGCATTGGTTAAAATAAAATTTAATAGATATACTAATATAAATATTTCATGCCTACAGATCCAGTAAATAATCATTTTATGATCTACTTCCAAAATAAAACGAGGGAACACAAAAAGACATTTCCCTTCATAGGAACTGCATACATAATTTTTGTCAATGACTGGATAACTTGTTTCGTAGATAAATCAAGGTGATGCATCACTCTAGTGTTAAGATGTGACATAGGTATTAAACATGGCCATTTTTACTGTAATATTTTTTCTGCTTGAGCTTTGTCATGTTTAGATATTAATTATTGCATTTGCTGCTGCTGTTTGCCAGGCACTGCGCTACTAAATTTCGCTTTGTATTACTCTGTTAAGCCAGTTTTATTGTTGATTTATTTTTCTTGTTTGCTGCAGATTGCCTTATATTAGTTGTAATGTTGCATTTGCTTTCCTAATTTATATTTATTGCAGCTTGCTTTGCCAATTTGCATTTTTTCTCTTTGCTGTTTATGTTAATTGTTTTGACTGCTGCATTGCCTCGTCCCTTAGTATATACATCTGAGCTCAGTAGATTTAAGTTAGCTTAAGATGGGGTAGGCTATATAAGAGAACGAGTTGTGATGAATTGGAAGAAATGCACTGAGAAGCTATAAGAAAATGGTTTGGCCAAAAAAGTATTTTGAAAGAGAATATGAACAAAAAAGTAGGATTTAGGGACAACAGGTTTAGGTAGGATTTTCTTGGCAATAAATGATGAGGTAAGATAATGGAAAATAAATAATGAGGTAAGAAATATGTGAACATATAAATACAGAAAGCATGTTTTGATAGGATTTTTGGCGGAAACAAATGTTGAAATAAGACGAAAGTTCTATGGAATGAAGTTTTGGATTGGACTGCAGTACCAAATGTTACACTGAAACCAAACCCTGCCCTTAACTCTTGTGTTATTCTGCTATGTGTTTGTGTACCCTTGTGTATTTGTGTTTTTCCTGTCTTTATGTGTTTAGCTGATGAGAGTTATGTTGTAGAATTTTTCTAGTACTATGTTACTTACTTTGTAAAGATGTTTAGATATTATTTATCTGTTCTGTTTTGTTGCTCATGTGTGAAGTTGATGTTTCAAAAGTTATTCTGATCTTCTATGGATGTACTTATGTCATAATTCCTGTAACACTGATGTATATGTTATTTCGATTCTTTTGTAAAGCCCTTATTACTACAAATTTTATCTGTATTGTTATGTTCTTTAATGATGTATTTTGTACCTTTGTTATTGTATTCTTATGCTATAAAATTGTAATTGACACCAGTTCATCAAATTTAGTAACTTGTAAGCATTAATTTCACTGCACATATTTCTGTTGGTCATAGTATATGCACAAGATATGAAAAAAAAGAGGACTGTTAGTGTTTGGATGTGTGTTAATAATTCAGCAAGGGACTGATTAATGGCATTGCTGGTTCAAAGGACAATTCCAAAAACTTGGTGAGTGCACAAGTGGTTTATGGACTTGCTATATTCTCCGCAAGACTCTTCGATGGTGATTGTGCACTTGCACAGTCGCAATAGATGGCTACTAGCCATCTCTACAAGGACCACAGTGGGTCTACACCTTTGATGACTCACCAATACCACTATTTCTACAAGGACTGCAGTGGGTCTGCACCTCTGGTGGCCCACCAATACCATACTCTCTACCAGGACTATGGTGGGTCTGCTCTGTGATGACCTACCTACCAATATTCTTCAAAGCTTCGACTGACTCTGCTGTGGGTTTGCTCTATTGTGGCCCATAACCTGTCAGCATGTCAAGAGTGAGCGCTGTCTTTCTGTTGGAAGGACAACACTACTTCTTCAAGACTGCGCTGAATTCCGCTACTTCCGTGTGCGTTCTCTTCTACTGCTCAGACTTTGAGAAAAAGAAAAACACTGCAATTTTACTGTGATGAATGATCAGGACTGTCTTCATGGACTGTGAGAAAATTTTAGCTTTTGACCAACATTGTATCAGTAAGTGTGTGCATTTGATACCTTTGTTATTGTAATTATGCAAAATTGTATCAAATCATTATTGGCCACTGCCCAAAACAATTTGTAAAATTTTTTGTGGGGAGCATGGAGGCTATGTAAATAGGCTCTTTAGGTTTTTTTATTGGTAACGCCACGTAGCACTCTGTATGAAAATCACTGGCTGTGCTGTGTGCAGTCTGTGGCTGGTTTGCATTGTTGTTGGCTATTGTAGAGTTGGGCAGCTGGATGTGAACAGCGCGTAGCGTTGCGCAGTTGGAGGTGAGCCGCCAGCAGTGGTGGATGTGGGGAAGTGAGATGGCGCATTTTTGTGAGCGGATAATCTGGACGTGTCCCTGAGAAACAGTACATTTGTAAAAATGGATGTCATGAACTGCTATATATATATTAGGACTATTAAGGTAAGTACATTGTTCTCTATTAAAATCTATCATTTGCTAACTATGCCTATCAGTAGTTTGTACCTTCCATAGTTTGAATCTTTTATTTCGCTGGCAGTAGTGGCGCTCGCTGTATTGCAGTAGTTCGAGTAACGAAGATTTTTGTGGGGTAAGTGATTTGTGAAAGGTATAGGTTAATGTTAGTCAGGGCCATTCTTTTGTAGGATTATTGAAAGTCAGATTGCGTTGTGCTAAAAAATATTGTGTGTCAGTTTAAGCACAGTGATGTATAATTTTTCCAAGGGGACGTTTCACTCGTGATCGAAAAATGGTTTCCCATAACGTGGTTAGGATCTTAACGAACTTCATGTGCACGTGGTCGCGCATGTTCAGCTGGGAAGGAAACTTTAAGGGTCGCAAAGCGGTAAGCGCTCGACGTGTTGTTTACTGTTGACGGACACAAGCCTTAAAGCTACGACGCGGAAGTAAACAACGCCTACAGTGGAGCACTGGCCGACGCGCGGGGCCGTCCGCACGCTGCCACGGCTGAGAGCCGACTGCGTCACTACGGGCACTGAGGATAGTGCGCCTGCAGGGACTTATCCCTTACACGCTTCCCACGAGACCCACCTTCCCAACATGTCCACACCACTACATTCGTAGTGCGCCTAATAGATGTTTGCTCATCACACTCATTACTCGTGGTAGATCAATCTACCAAGTCCCATACGAGTTGCGACATAGCTTGTGCATTCGCACAAGGAGGTCAATGGCCAGGTAGCCATATCTTAACTATATATGAAGGTAGTATCTGTTCCTGAAAGAACCGATACCATTGATGAGCGTGCAGCTTCTCAAAAATGAAATACTAACGAAATCGACACCCTAGCAGCCAACAGGCGTTGATAGTCGTTGGTATACATCATTGGGGAAATGTTGACAATGTGTGCCAAGACCCGGGATCTCCTGCGTACATGGCAGACGCTTTATCCATCTGAGCCACCGAGGGTACAGAGGATAGTGCGCCTGCAGGGACCTATCCTCAGCATGCTCCCCGCGAGACTCACATGCGTCGGGGCACTCATTTTCAACATGTCCCTAATGATGTATATCAACGCCCTTTTGCAGCTACGGTGTCGATTTCATTATCATTTAATTCTTGAGAAGCTGCACGGTTATCAATGGTATCTGTTCTTTCTGGAACAGACTACCTTCATGTAAAGAAACATAGTCTTTATGACACATGTAGAATATAGGTTTCCAGAGGTGTAAAGCACCCACATTTCACATCCAATAATGATCCAAAAATAGTGCTATGCTCACATCAGTCCTATAAAATGATCATCAGCAACGTAGAAGGCCAATTACAGGGAAACAGGAGAATGCATAACAGCAGTGTTTGACATGTGAAATTACTTTCCATCCTGCTCTAGTTGTGGGAGCAGTACACAGTCTCTTCCACACACAAAATCTGTCTGACAAATGTATATATAGGGATTGCAGTACCTCACAAACACCTACCACTAACTTAGAATCACTGAAAACTCGATTTATGTCCAAGCTGCAGGAGGAGAACGGCATGCATTGCATAACTCTTAGTTTGTCCACAGGAGGGTGCTGAAACAGGTTTTGGATTGATCAACATGTTTCATCACTTAATGCATTGGAATTCCTTTGCTAGCTGTGGAATGGACAGGTTTTCTGTTAGCAATCACAGGTAGGTAGTTCCGTAAGTTAAATGCAGAGCCCACTGTTGTACACGAGTTGAATGCAGCTTATACCATACATCTGATTCAACCTGAGAGAAAAATGGAAGGAAGTGGTTAAATGCGCAATAAATGACCTGCAGCAACATCTCACTCTCTCTAGAATGCATCGGTCTACCATTAAATCGTGCATTGTTACAACCCCATTTCAACTGATCACATCATTGACTTTCTATCATCTCTTAACATGGATCCAAGTCAGTTTAGAGACAGATGGTTCTCTTTTCAGAAAAGCATTAAAGGCAGCAGTCAAGTTGCTTGTTTCATTATTACCTCAAGAGACATACAATGGAATGTTGTTAAAGAAACCATACAGCAACTGTACTGTGAGGTATTTGTTATCTGACACTGCATGGCTGTGGTTGATGGAGAGTACAGAGACGTACATTGGAAATACTATTTCTTATTGTTTAAAACACATAAAGTGCCCTGCATAGGGTCTAACACGTGATCCATTCCGTAGTTGTATATTATAGCCCCTCAGCTGGTAATACGATGCTCTTTAACTAAGTAACTATTGTATCTCGCCGTCCACCAGGATGTACGGGTTTGTAATAATCCCTCCCCGAACAAAAGCACACTTCCTGCCTCGTGGGAAATTCCATAAGCCCTCCTCCTCACAGGTACACTTTCCTTAATTGTGGCACACCTATCACGCCATGTGGTTCAAATGGTTCAAATGGCTCTGAGCACTGTGCGACTTAACTTCTGAGGTCATCAGTCGCCTAGAACTTAGAACTAATTAAACCTAACTAACCTAAGGACATCGCACACATCCATGCCCGAGGCAGGATTCGAACCTGCGATCGTAGCGGTCGCTCGGTTCCAGACTGCAGCCCCTAGAACCGCACGGCCACTCTGGCCGGCTCACGCCATGTGCCACTAGCAGCAAATCTGAAGCAATGCCGCTTTCCTCCCTCAGCCACCTGCAACACACGCACAGACACACAGAAAAACAGAAAACAGAGCCAATTCACTGCAACTGTAGATTATGTGGTTGTAAGTGACTAATGCTTTTGAGTACAGTGCTATACTACACCATCCAACCAGAAAAATAATGTATTTACAAGAAATTTTAGAATACATGACGAGAAGTGATGTCATGTTTGCGTCAGCAGAAGTAACACAAAATCGAAAAAATTAAGAAAACTAACGGAAAATACGTATAAACTGAGGGAAAATACGCAGAAATGCAGCGAAATTGAGGGAGTACTTGCATTTCTTCTGCTTGGTGCAGGACAGTTCCCATATATGTGGAAGAGAATGTAGTAGCTAGAGGAATAC
Source organism: Schistocerca piceifrons (assembly GCF_021461385.2). Classification (NCBI taxonomy): domain Eukaryota; kingdom Metazoa; phylum Arthropoda; class Insecta; order Orthoptera; family Acrididae; genus Schistocerca; species Schistocerca piceifrons. Next base: position 653,103,826 of record NC_060140.1, on the reverse strand, counting down.
GAGTATAAGTTGACATAGAAGCATCAAGATTCAGCAAGAAAAGGCACTTTTCCTCGACAGGTATAAGGCAGCTGGAATGGAATGTTTAACGTAGGTGATCACCAAATGTAAAGACGGATCACAAGCTCAGATGTGATCCCAAATTGGTTGACCACCACCCTATAGTTTTTAAAAAAGTGTCCACAGCTAAAGAGCGTTGTATTACCAGCTGTGGGACCACAATACACAACTACAGAGTGTATCGCGATTTTGAGCATGTGCAGGACTGTTTAGGTGTTTTAAACCCTAACAGACAGCATTTACAATATGCTTCTCTGCACATTGCAGCTGTTACGACCTAGCGGTTTCAGCTAACAAAAACCTTACAGAACAGTTGCTGCATTTGTCTTTAGCAACATTCCACTGTATGTCTATTGAGGTTATATTGATACATGCCAGATCACTGCTGTCTTTAATGATTTTCTGGAAAAGAGAACCATCTGCTTCCAAATTGTCATGGATCAGCATTAAATGATGATAAGAAGTTGATAGAGTAATAGGTTGAGATGTTGTAGTAACTACTATGATTCAATGGTAGACTGATGATGCATTCTAGAGAGAGGGAGATGTTGCTGCAGCTCATTTAAGTATTTCCTTCCATTGTTCTCTTGGAGTGTATCAGTTGTGTGGTATAATCTGCATTCAGCTCGTATACCACAAGATGTTCTGGTGTGACTTAGAGCACTGTCTACCTGCAATCGTTAACAGAAAACCTCTTCATACCACAGTGATCAGAGGACTTCCAAGGCATTAAGAGATGAGACATGTTCATCAATTGAAAACCTGTTTAAGCACCCTTCTCTAGACAAACTAAGATTTATACAATGTACTCCATTCTCGTGCTGCGTCTTGGACATAAATCGGTTGTTCAGGTTTGTAACTACTGTGATTCTAAGTTAGTGGCACATGCTTCTGAAGTACTGCAATCTCTGTGTAAATATCTGCATGACACAAGTTTTGCGTGGAAGAGACTGTGTTTTGCAGCCAGAGCTATAACAGCATGCCAAGCAATTTCACATGTCAAACACTGCTGCTGTACATATTACTATTTCCTTGTAAGTGTCATTTATTATTACTGACGATTATTGTATAGAACTGACGTGAGCATAGTATTATGTTTTACCCGTAATTGGATATGTAAAGGGGTTGCAATACACCTCCAGCAAACTACATTGTGCATATCTCACAAAGGCTGTGTTTCTCTTTGGTGTAAGAGGAAGTAGTTTTATCTTATTAAAATTTGTCATCGTAGTGAGAGGGGCACAAAACTTGCAGGGTGGATGAATGTCAGTTATTGGACTTGAATTTCCTGCATTTCAATATTAAGCGCATTGTACTCCCCATGACGACTGTTCCGGAAACCACCTGGCTTAAACATTATAGCGTGTTTAACTGCAGAACTCTGTAGCATCAGGAGCGCCTGTGTGTATGTTTTTCAATCATTTCCTCAGTTACCAATACCTTATTTTTAATGAACCCAAAAACTAGAACAATACTTCAGAACTGAAAGTGCAGTAGTCGTACGTAAAATGCTTCAAAGTCTTTCCTTGTGGAGCTCCATAATGTATGAACCACTCGTTCCTCCTTACATATCTGTTATATATACACAACACTGTCATATCTGCTATTCACCGATAAGGAGCCCTAAGCTCCTCGACATGAGCGTATCTGGAAATACACTACAGGCCATTAAAATTGCTACAACAAGAAGAAATGCAGATGATAAACAGGTATTCATTGGACAAATATACTATACTAGAACTGACATGTGATCACATTTTCATGCATTTTGGGTGCATAGACCCTGAGAAATCAGTACCCAGAACAACCACCTCTGGCTGTATAAACGGCCTTGATACGACTGGGCATTGAGTCAAACAGAGCTTGGATGGCGTGTATAGGTACAGCTTCCCATGCAACTTCAACACGATACCACAGTTCATCAAGAGTAGTGACTGGCGTATTGTGAATGCTCTGAAAAAGTACTCATTTGCATATCACAGCAACGTCTTCCTGTCGGCTAAATTACGCGTCTGTAGCACGTCATCTTCGTGGTGTAGCAATTTTAATGCCCAGTAGTCTATCTTGTACACTTTAATGGGTGACATGAGTAAGATTTGAACAGTCTTTGCTGAACAGCAGTTAATAATTTGGTTCGCTCTGTTACTTCACAAGATGTGGAATGCAGCAGTCACAGCCCACTACTTTTTGTCAGCTGAAAATTAAATTGTTGACAATGTTGCAGGGAGGGTTGGTCAGATACAATGGAGGGCGGTCTTCCAATCTCCAACTTCATACTAACAAAGAAAGAATGCTCTGTGACCCCATCTACATAGGTATGTGTTGGCAATTATAAGTGTAAATTTGGCACTATGATCAAAGTGCTAGAAATATGTAGATAGCCCGACTGCATAGGTGTAGGATGCGGAATGGTATACTTTGGTGTATATGTTCAAGAATTCACAATGAATGAATATATTGCACAGTTATCAATCTACATTCACCACCTAGTACTCCTATGTGGTTTTCGCAAAGTAGTGAAAGGGTGATTTAGCTATGATACAAATATTGGTAAGTATGCTGCCATATCATTGGTTGGCATTGAAATAACAGAAAAACGGCTGCAGCTGCTCAAACTGGTAGCACACTCGTATGTGGTATTTATTATAGTATATTTGACCTTATGGACGGTATCTTTTCCACTCCAGTTAGTTATCATCTAATGTCTGACTGACGCAACTTGTTTGAGGTGGAGATTTTTGGTGGGAGCAATACATTCTGAAGATGGCCAGCTCCAAAGCAGTGATCACGTGCATGACCACTGTATCGACTGAAATAGAAACCGAGACATCTGCTACCCCGTCACCGTGAAATATGAGTTTAAGTATAGAGGTAATCACTTTTGGGTAGCTGCTTGGAAATACTCCACAGCCTAGCAGACTCGTCAAGTTTTCATACGTTGTGATGTCTTCCACAGTTTTTTAATAAGAAGCACCACCTCTGTCTTTTATTTCAACCATCCTGTGTGTTGTGGGAGCAGCAGCTTAGTCTTCCCTATGCAATGTTCTGCTTTCTGTGAGAGCCAATTGATCGAACCATGTTAACGCTGGATGTGAACATAGGCTTCTGTGGCTGTTGTCACAGTGAATAAAATTCTTCTGTGTTTGTGACCACATCGGCTACTATAAAATTCCGACGTTTCAGCCAGTTTAAACTAGAACCCATTGAGCAGTCAACAATACACGCCAATGAGTGTGTCGCCGGAAAGTCGGAATGTTATAGTTGAGAATGTGGTCACAATCGCAGAACAATTTTATTCACCATGTTAATGTTGGCTTAGCACCTGACACAGACTTTGAAGTCATGGTGGGAAAACAAACTGTATGGCAGTGTATAAAGCTGTAGTCATACACCTCTCATTGACGTGTTACAGCAGAGAAAACAATCTATCAAAGAACAACACAGGACCCCCTTTTGTGACTGATAGTCCTCCTACTGTAAGTTTGAAAAACCTCTACTGTGGTATCTGCAAGCGACTTCGATTACTACCCACCTGCTCAGATGGACCAATACATTGTAGAGAATCACCACGTATGCTCGATGCCAGCGCACAGGCAACATTTGTTGTCTATATATCTGAAGAGAGGTTCAAGGTAATATTTAATCTAGTTCTCTACCGGGTGACATTAGTGGAGCTTTTATATTTTGTAGTTTTCCTGTGTTGGGCGGTTGAGAATATCAAGCGTAGATAGAATGTTAGGCTCACGGTAACAAATCCACCCTGAGGCATACGTATTTCCTTCAGACTGCAGTACCTGAATGTAGTGTAGAAATGCACAACAAAGCACTAGCAAAATCCTTGTCCTTCTCCCAATTGGTGGTCTGTTGTTTGGTTTCTTGGGGCGAGGGGTGGGGGGGGGGGGGGGGATGGGGAGACCAAACAGCAAGGTTATCAGCCACATTGGATTAGGGGAAGGTAGGGAAGGAAGTTAGTCTTCCCCTTTCAAGGAAAAATCCTGGTGTTTGCCTGAAACGATTTAGGGAAATGAGAGGAAACATAATCCAGGATTGGTTGTCACAGCTTTTTACTGTCGTCCTTCTGAATACAAGTCCAACGCGCTGACCACTGTGCCACCTCACTCATTTCCAGTTCATTTATGATGTGGAGTCTTCCAGATTTTCTCTATAAGAAATAGCACGGACACTGCTTGTACAGCCTTTCCTTCTACCCAGTTTTACAGGAGAAAGCTGAGCTAGGCGCTGGCCATACATGCTACATGTGATGTGGTTGGTGGAGCTATAACAAAATGTTCTCTTTTCCACTGAGTGGTCAAAACTCGGCCATGTGGCATTAACTCAGCTCGTTCCGTTTCTCCACAGATTGAAGATGCTGATAGGTATAGCGTTCCCCGACTTTCGCTGAGTTTCGAAAGAAATTGGTATAATCAAATACAAAAAGTTTCAGGAAGGTTGGGACAGAGACTTAGGAACAGTTATAAGATGTAGAGGGACTGTTTTACACCACGCTGGAGTTTTACTTGTTTGGGGTTCCTGGCAGATGGTTCGAAAACGGTGACTCGTTTCAAGAAATGAGAGTACCCCAAATATGATTCATTAGTGGCAACTATTATGAAAAGTCGTCTTCATAGGATTCAACGCAAGTATGTGGCTGAATGGTAAGACTTGACTCCAAATCGCTGACAGCATATCAACCAGAAAGTATAACACTATCGACCTGGAAAGCCAGTGTATTGGTCATAGGATTTTGTAAATTTCTGCGATCATAATTCAGTATTGTATTTTTTGAGTGATTCATCACATAGCACATCATATAATGTATGGGCTCGTGCTCAATGAACCACCACCCTCCCTCACCTGTAACCCTGTTTATATATCGCAGAACCTTTGTTCTACATCTACATCTACATAAATACTCCGCAATCCACCATACGGTGCGTGGCGGAGAGTACCTCGTGCTACAACTAGCATCTTCTCACCCTCTACCACTCCCAAACAGAACTTGGGAAACATGACCGCCTATATGTCTCTGTACGAGCCCTAATCTCTCTTGTCTTACCTTGGTGGTCTTTCCGCGAAATGTAAGTTAGCGGCAGTAAAATTATACTGCTGTCAGCCTCAAATGCTATTTCCCTAAATTTCCTCAGTAGCGATTCACGAAAAGAACGCCTCCTTTCCTCTGCAGACCCCCACCCGAGTTCCTGAAGCATTTCCGTAACACTCGCGTGATGTCAAACCTACCAGTAACAAATCTAGCAGCCCGCCTCTCAATTGCTTCTATCTCCTCCCTCAATCCGATCTGATAGGGATCCCAAACGCTCGAGCAGTACTCAAGAATAGGTCGTATTAGTGTTTTACAAGCGGTCTCCTTTACAGATGAACCACATCTTCCCAAAATTCTACCAATGAACCGAAGACGACTATCCACCTTCCCCACAACGGCCATTACATGCTTGTCCCGCTTCATATTGCTCGACACTGTTATGCCCAAATATTTAATCAACGTGACTGTGTCAAGCGCTACACTACTAATGGAGTAGTCAAACATTACGGGATTGTTTTTCCTACTCATCTACATTAATTTACATTTATCTATATTTAGAGTTAGCTGCCATTCTTTACACCAATCACAAATCCAGTCTAAGTCATCTTGTATCCTCCAACAGTCACTGAACGACGACACCTTTCCGTACACCACCGCATCATCAGAAAACAGCCGCACATTGCTATCCACCCTATCCATAAGATCATTTATGTACACTCCTGGAAATGGAAAAAAGAACACATTGACACCGGTGTGTCAGACCCACCATACTTGCTCCGGACACTGCGAGAGGGCTGTACAAGCAATGATCACACGCACGGCACAGCGGACACACCAGGAATCGCGGTGTTGGCCGTCGAATGGCGCTAGCTGCGCAGCATTTGTGCACCGCCGCCGTCAGTGTCAGCCAGTTTGCCATGGCATACGGAGCTCCATCGCAATCTTTAACACTGATAGCATGCCGCGACAGCATGGACGTGAACCGTATGTGCAGTTGACGGACTTTGAGCGAGGGCGTATAGTGGGCATGCGGGAGGCCGGGTGGACGTACCGCCGAATTGCTCAACACGTGGGGCGTGAGGTCTCCACAGTACATCGATGTTGTCGCCAGTGGTTGGCGGAAGGCGCACGTGCCCGTCGACCTGGGACCAGACCGCAGCGACGCACCGATGCACGCCAAGACCGTAGGATCCTACGCAGTGCCGTAGGGGACCGCACCGCCACTTCCCAGCAAATTAGGGACACTGTTGCTCCTGGGGTATCGGCGAGGACCATTCGCAACCGTCTCCATGAAGCTGGGCTACGGTCCCGCACACTGTTAGGCCGTCTTCCGCTCACGCCCCAACATCGTGCAGCCCGCCTCCAGTGGTGTCGCGACAGGCGTGAATGGAGGGACGAATGGAGACGGGTCGTCTTCAGCGATGAGAGTCGCTTCTGCCTTGGTGCCAATGATGGTCGTATGCGTGTTTGGCGCCGTGCAGGTGAGCGCCACAATCAGGACTGCATACGACCGAGGCACACAGGGCCAACACCCGGCATCATGGTGTGGGGAGCGATCTCCTACACTGGCCGTACACCACTGGTGATCGTCGAGGGGACACTGAATAGTGCACGGTACATCCAAACCGTCATCGAACCCATCGTTCTACCATTCCTAGACCGGCAAGGGAACTTGCTGTTCCAACAGGACAATGCACGTCCTCAAGTATCCCGTGCCACCCAACGTGCTCTAGAAGGTGTAAGTCAACTACCCTGGCCAGCAAGATCTCCGTATCTGTCCCCCATTGAGCATGTTTGGGACTGGATGAAGCGTCGTCTCACGCGGTCTGCACGTCCAGCACGAACGCTGGTCCAACTGAGGCGCCAGTGGAAATGGCATGGCAAGCCGTACCGCAGGACTACAACCAGCATCTCTACGATCGTCTCCATGGGAGAATAGCAGCCTGCATTGCTGCGAAAGGTGGATATACACTGTACTAGTGCCGACATTGTGCATGCTCTGTTGCCTGTGTCTATGTGCCTGTGGTTCTGTCAGTGTGATCATGTGATGTATCTGACCCCAGGAAAGTGTCAATAAAGTTTCCCCTTCCTGGGACAATGAATTCACGGTGTTCTTATTTCAATTTCCAGGAGTGTATATAGAAAGCACCAGCGGACCTACCACACTTCCCTGGGGCACTTTAGATGATACCCTGACCTCCGATGAACACTCATCAGCGAGGACAATGTACTGGGTTCAATTACTTAAGAAGTCTTCGAGCCACTCGCATACTTGGGAACCAATCCCATATTCTCGTACCTTAGTTAGGAGTCTGTAGTGGCGCACCGATTCAAAAGCTTTCCGGAAGTCAAGGAATATGGCATCCGCCTGATACCCTTCATCTATGGTTCGCAAGATTTCATGTGATAAATGGGCGAGTTGCGCTTCGCAGGAGCGATGCTTTCTAAAGCCTTGCTGATGCATGGATAGCAACTTCTCTGTCTCAAGGAAATTCACTATATTCGAACTGAGAACATGTTCGAGAATCCTGCAACAAACCGATTTTAAGGATATTTGGTCTGTAATTTTGAGGATCCGTCGTTCTACCCTTCTTATATACAGGCGTCACCTGCGCTTTTTTCCAGTCGCTCGGGACTTTACGTTGGGCAAGAGATTCGCGATAAATGCCAGCTAAGTAAGGATCCAATGCATAAGGATCCCATGCAGTAGAGGACATTCTGTAAAACCGAATTAGAATCCCATGAGGACCTGGAGAGTTATTTAATTTCAACCCAATCAGCTGCTTCAGGGATTTCTATCACAATGTCTTCACAAAAAAAAAAAAAAAAAAAAAAAATTAGGTTCAAATGGCTCTGAGCACAATGGGACTTAACTGCTGTGGTCATCAGTCCCCTAGAACTTAAAACTACTTAAACCTAACTAACCTATGGACATCACACACATCCATGCCCGAGGCAGGATTCGAACCTGTGACCGTAACGGTCACGCGGCTCCAGACTGTAGCGCCTAGAACCGCTCGGCCACCCCGACCGGCACCATGTCCTCCACGCGCGAATCTGTACGAGACTCAAACGGCGGTATGTTTGTATGATCCTCCTGCTTGAAAGATTTCTCAAATGCTAAATTTAAATATAAAATATCAGCTTTCGTTTATTATTGATTAATAACTTAGTTACATAAGCCATAGATAATCTGATTGAATCTTTCATTTAAGTATGTGGTACGAGTCAATTTACAGGATATGTATATCAATGTTACCATTATTACTATTATTATTAGTGTTATAACTTTTACCAAACCCCTAGCCGGAATTCTCTAAGTAATATTTGACTCTAAAGAAAGTATGCTTAAGAGTCACTTCTTTACTACACTTTCAGGTACGTTAGTTTTAGTAACATGTACAATTTCCTTGTGCAATTTATCACATCTTTATAGCTTAGTACCAAATCCTGTTTTGAGTTTTATATTTATTCTTTCTTGGTCAAAGTAAGACCAATGTAGATCTTGTTCCATGGTCATGAGCAGATGTTTGTGCAGTAATTAAGAAGTTTGTTATTATGTGCAGATCTAATTGATAAATGTACGCACATGGTGTGGTTAAATGCCTCGTTGTTTTAAACAGATCTTGAAATTATGCTCGACTGCTGTTTTTGGTTATTAATCATATGGCCCTTTCCTTTAGTTTGAACATGATGTTCGTATTTTGGCATTTGTTTCCCAGAATAGCTAGGAATTGTGTTCATACGAATAGTTTATAACTAAAAGACACTTGCTGTTACACACTGATGGCAGGACTAACATGCTGATAACATTCACACCACTTCAACTGACCTTCAAGGTTCTTCCCTAGAAATTTTTGTGTTTTATGCAGTGTATAAAGGTTTCATTTTCTCTTTTCAAACCCAAATTCACCACATTTGTTCTTATTATCTAATATGTCTCTTTATTCTGTATTGATTAACCAGCTGTAAACTTCCTTGAAAGTTTCATTTGATTTCTCTGCAAGGATCTCTCTTGTTTTTCCAGTGATCTAATATTTCTGCAATTAGCAAAGGAATTTTTCCCAGTGACTAACACTACCGTGAAGGTCATAGACATAAGCCAAGAACATACTGGTTCTAATTGCTACCTCTAGAAACACCTACATTCATATGTTTCGATTCTGACAAGTGTTTCACTAGAAGTTTAGCCTTATTTGTGGTTTGTGTCATCTCTCCTCTTAGTACACTGTCTTCATGGTATGACTGGAACCAACGATTAGCTAGTTTATTTAGTAGAATCTTACAGCCAACAGTATCAAAAGCCTTAAACAGATCTAAGAATACGCCTGTGCATACTGCCGCCGTTGGATAAGCAGCTACCAGCAGCAAGTCGTATACTCTTAGCTCACTTATTTGTTACATAGTTTAATTGTTAATTTCTTTGCGTGTTTTTGGTACTTGGCATTGTTTAATTCATAAATTTCTGCCGTATTATAGTATTTGAGAGTTGTAGCATCGCGTTTTAGTACCTGAATAGTGTAAATTCGCGTAGTCGTCTGTCTTCCGTTTTTGTTTTGAACGGCCAGTGTCGGTTGGTCACAGCCAGTGTGCTCCCTGCCGCCGTTGGATAAGCAGCTGCCAGCAGCAAGTCGTATACTCTTAGCTCACTTATTTGTTACATAGTTTAATTCTTAATTTCTTTGTGTGTTATTGGTACTTGCATTGTTTAATTCATAAATTTCTGGCGTATTATAGTATTTGAGAGTTGTAGCATCGCGTTTTAGTACCTGAACAGTGTAAAATCGCGTAGTCACCTTCCGCCGCCAAACAGTGTGTCAGCAGTGCGCAAGTAGCAGCATTACTGCATCTACTAGGCAATCTTGTATTTTAATAACCGTTTAAATTTTGTGTCGAATTGTTTGTGCTCTCTGTAGATTGGTTCAGACGTTCTTTGCACAACAGTTTTTAGCAAAGATGGGGACTGCAACTGCTGTGTTCGGATGCAGGCTGAGTTAGCACCCCTTCGCTCCCGCTTCAGGCAGTGTTGGCTTCGGTCACACAGCTTGAGGCTGTTGCCAATGGGCATCACTGTGGGAGTCCGGATTGGGGTTTTTCAGGGACGACCAGCTCGTCCCACGCATCCCCCGATCGGACTACGACTGTGGCTGCCCGGGATACTGCCCACATTGAGGCTGATCCCTCACCTGTGGTAGAGTGGGAGGTCGTCTCAAGGTGTGGCAGGGGGCGAAAGACATTCTGGAAGGCTGAACGGAAGGCCTCTCCAGTTTGTCTGACGAACCGGTTTCAGGATCTGTCTCCAGCTGATACTGATCTTCAGCCAGACATGGCTGCTTGTCCTGTTCCAGAGGTTGCCCCCAGTCTGCAAGATCCGGGCGGTCGCAGAGGGTGGGCTTACTGGTAGTTGGGAGCTCCAATGTGAGGCGCGTAATGGGGCCCCTTAGGGATATGGCAGCAAGAGAGGGGAAGAAAACCAATGTGCAATCCGTTTGCATACCGGGGGGGAGTCATTCCAGATGTGGAAAGGGTCCTTCCGGATGCCATGAAGGGTACTGGCTGCACCCATCTGTAGGTGGTCGCTAATGTCGGCACCAATGATGTGTGTCGCTATGGATCGGAGGAAATCCTCTCTGGCTTACGGTGGCTATCTGATTTGGTGAAGACTGCCAGTCTCGCTAGCAGGATGCAAGCAGAGCTCACCATCTGCAGCATCGTCGACAGGACTGACTGCGGACATTTGGTAGAGAGCCGAGTGGATGGTCTTAATCAGAGGCTGAGACGGTTCTCCGACCATGTGGGCTGCAGATTCGTCGACTTGCGCCATAGGGTGGTGGGGTTTCGGGTTCCGCTGAATAGGTCAGGAGTCCACTACACGCAGCAAGCGGCTACACGGGTAGCAGGAGTTGTGTAGCGTGGACTGGGCGGTTTTTTAGGTTAGATGGCCTCGGGCAAGTACAGAAAGGGCAACAGCCTCAAAGGGTGCGGTTCAAAGTCAGGACATGAGGGGACCAAGCAGCAATCGGTATTGTAATTGTAAGCTGTCGAAGCTGCATTGGTAAAGTACCGGAACTTCAAGCGCTGATAGAAAGCACTGAAGGTGAATTCGTTATAGGCACAGAAAGCTGGATGAAGCCAGAGATAAATTCTGCAGAAATTTTTACGAAGGCACAGACGGTGTTTAGAAAGGATGGATTGCATGCAACCGGTGGTGGCGTGTTTGTCGCTGTTAGTAGTAGTTTATCCTATAGTGAAGTAGAAGTGGATAGTTCCTGTGAACTATTATGGGTGGAGGATACACTCAACAACCGAGCTAGGTTAATAATTGGCTCCTTTTACCGACCTCCTGACTCAGCAGCATTAGTGGCAGAACAACTGAGAGAAAATTTGGAATACATGTCACATAAATTTTCTCAGCATCTCATAGTCTTAGGTGGAGATTTCAATTTACCAGATATAGACTGGGACACTCAGATGTTTAGGACGGGTGGTAGGGACAGAGCATCGAGTGACATTATACTGAGTGCACTATCCGAAAATTACCTCGAGCAATTAAACAGAGAACCGACTCGTGGAGATAACATTTTGGACCTACTGATAACAAACAGACCCGAACTTTTCGACTCTGTATGTACAGAACAGGGAATCAGTGATCATAAGGCCGTTGCAGCATCCCTGAATATGGAAGGTAATAGGAATATAAAAAAGGGAGGAAGGTTTATCTGTTTAGCAAGAGTAATAGAAGGCAGATTTCAGACTACCTAATAGATCAAAACGAAAATTTCTGTTCCGACACTGACAATGATGAGTGTCTTTGCAAAAAGTTCGAGGCAATCGTAAAATGCGTTTTAGACAGGTACGTGCCGAGTAAAACTGTGAGGGACGGGGAAAACCCACCGTGGTTCAACAACAGAGTTAGGAAACTACTGCGAAAGCAAAGAGACTTCACACCAAGTTTAAACGCAGCCAAAACCTCTCAGACAAACAGAAGCTAAACGATGTCCAAATTACCGTAAGGAGGGCTATGCGTGAAGCGTTCAGTGAATTCGAATCAGTAAGTGGCTCGAAACAGCATATCCAGACACTCCGGGATGATGATGGCATTGAAACAGAGGATGACACGCGTAAAGCTGAAATACTAAACACCTTTTTCCAAAGCTGTTTCACAGAGGAAGACCGCACTTCAGTTCCTTCTCTAAATCCTCGCACAATCGGAAAAATGGCTGACATCGAAATAAGTGTCCAAGGAATAGAAAAGCAACTGGAATCACTCAACAGAGGAAAGTCCACTGGACCTGACGGGATACCAATTCGATTGTACACAGAGTACTCTAAAGAACTTGCCCCCCTTTTAATACCCGTGTACCGCAGGTCTCTAGAGGAACGGAAGTGTCCAAATGATTGGAAAAGAGCACAGGTAGTCCCAGTCTTCAAGAAGGGTCGTCGAGCAGATGCGAAAAACTATAGACCTATATCTCTGACGTCAATCTGTTGTTGAATTTTAGAACATGTTTTTTGCTCGAGTATCATGTCGTTTTTGGAAACCCACAATCTACTCTATAGGAATCAACATGGAATCCGGAAACAGCGGTCGTGTGAGACCCAACTCGCTTTATTTGTTAATGAGACCCAGAAAATATCAAATACACGCTCCCAGGTAGATGCAATTTTCCTTGGCTTCCGGAAGGCGTTCGATACAGTTCTGCACTGTCGCCTGATAAACAAATTAAGAGCCTACGGAATATCAGACCAGCTGTGTGGCTGGATTGAAGAGTTTTTAGCAAACAGAACACAGCATGTTCTTATCACTGGAGAGAAGTCTACAGACGTTGAAGTAACCTCTGGCGTGCCACAGGGGAGTGTTATGGGACCATTGCTTTTCACAATATATATAAATGACCTACTAGATAGTGTCGGAAGTTCCATGCGGCTTTTCGGGGATGATGCTGTAGTATACAGAGAAGTTGCAGCATTAGAAAATTGTAGCGATATGCAGGAAGATATGCAGCGGATAGACACTTGGTGCAGGGAGTGCAACTGACCCTTAATATAGACAAATGTAATGTATTGCGAATACATAGAAAGAAGAATCCCTTATTGAATGGTTATATGATTGCGGAACAAACACTGGTAGCAGTTACTTCTGTAAAACATCTGGGAGTATGCGTGTGGAACGATTTGAAGTGGAATGATCATATAAAATTAATTGTTGGTAAGGGGGTACCAGGTTGAGATTCATTGGGAGAGTCCTTAGAAAATGTAGTCCATCAACAAAGGAGGTGGCTTACAAAACACTCGTTCGATCTATACTTGCGTACTGCTCATCAGTGTGGGATCCGTACCAGATCGGGTTGACGGAGGAGATAGAGAAGATCCAAGGGTTATTTGGTAACCGTGATAGCGTTACGAAGATGTTTAGCAAACTCAAGTGACAGACTCTGCAAGAGAGGCGCTCTGCATCGCGGTGTAGCTTACTCGCCAGGTTTCAAGAGGGAGCGTTTCTGGATGACGTATCGAATATATTGCTTCCCCCTACTTATGCCTCCCGAGGAGATCACGTATGTAAAATTAGAGAGATTCGAGGGCGCATGGAGGCTTTCAAACAGTCGTTCTTCCCGCGAACCATACGCGACTGGAACAGAAAAGGGAGGTAATGACAGTGGCAAGTAAGGTGGGCGTTGGGTGGCTTGCGGAGTATAAATGTAGATGTAGAACCTTTTCAAGAGCAAGTTTGTAAATTCTACTGTCACTGATTCTGTAGCTCTGCCACTTCAGAACCCAAATTATGATTCACTTACAAGGTTGTATTTATTTATGTAATTCACTGATCTGTCTTTCATAAATGATGTTATTATTTTTTAGAGTAATAACAGCAGAGCAAATGTCTTTTACATTTCTTTAGCAGTGGCAAAACTCTTACCTTTTTTAAATACTCTATAAATTTCCCTGATGTGAACGACTCATTTATTACGTTTGTTAAGGTAGATTGCGTACTCCGTGTGCGTTGTTTCTGCACACAGACTGATACTTCCTCTGTGGCTGCTAACTATCTTTCAGGTTTTGTACAGTTTTAGTTAGTTCATGCCCTGTGGTTGGAAGTAACATCATTACATTTAGTATATAATTATTTTAAGTGGCTATATTTGTATTTGGAAATTTTTTTTGCAACTTGCTCTTTCACGTTAGTAAGTCATGTGGATCATTTATTTTATCACTCCCTTATTAGTATGTTATTATGATTCTGTCTACATGGATTTTAGATAGAATGTGTAGCAAATACCGTTTGTTAGTGCGGAAAATATGTATCAACGACAAGAAGGATTTGCTAATATAGGCTTAATATCATATTCCTTAAGCAAATTACATTCTACATTCGGTGATAAGGGGGATTTTATTATGAGTTTACACTGCTGAGACGACGGCACCCTCGCTTTCTGTCTATCAATACACAGTCCAGCGAACACCATCTGTATTCAGTGTAGCCATGTGGAAGGTTACTTTAGTCGGAAGCAACACCATACATCGATTTATAAAGCGTATATAGGGCTAGAAATGGATATAGTTAGCGATGCTTGTGTGCGCCTGTAGAACCAAGGCCTCTTCTTATGCAGATTGACAGTAACATAGTCGTTGCGATCGTGTTTTTGACATCAGGTCATGATAAGACGATTGCTTCTCTTTTTCTAGGACACATTCATAGCACTCACAGGAAAAACAAATGAGTCAAGTCGGTCCATCGTAGATTTTCGCTCAGTATTAGTTAGTGCGGCTAGAATTCAGTTATGGGCGAAGTATTATGCCCATTAAGGGATGTGTGTCAGATTTTCTGTGATCGGCCAGCTTATTTAGTTCACATGGTGGTGTAAAATTACTGTAGATATTGTTACGACATCTGCAAAGAAAATTACTATGTTCTGGCATAAGAAAGGTATGGTTTTGACGTGAGAGAATCCGATTTCAACACATCCAGAACTGTAAGGGGATAGAAGATTTTACGTTGAAAATTATGAACAGTCAAAAGGAGGATAAAGATACTGATATTTCTAGAGGCACAGGGCTCGGGAGGGGGTATTTCTGATACTTCACTTATTGGCCAATGTCATCAGATTGGGGCAGGAAATCGTGATATTTAGCTGTGGTTACGGTGACAAGTATGTGTCTGGTTTCATAGGACTACACCATTTGTAGTGCAGGATAGGTAGCTGAGGTAGCGTGTGGCTGGAAGAAATGGAAATGTTCGGCTTACTGTACGACCTGTACTCTACTATAAATAGCGTGAACTGGAGATGCGGGGTACAAACTTGCAGCTGACCTAACTGTGTTGCCTTCTAGGCAGGTAAATAGCGAACTAAAACTCAGTATGTATTGGGCAGCCTTCGTGATAACGTGTATTGCGAGTGCTCTCAATTCTGATTTGGAAATTTGAGAAGATTCCGTATGGCGAGTATTCCCTCCCATGTAAATTCACTGGTTGACTACTTGTATTCCCTTCTTTAGCCGGTTGAGACAAGATGGATTGTGATGTGTGTTGTTTGCATCTAGGTGGTGAAAACAGTTCTATAGACATGAGAAATACATATGATTATATATATTAAAGCCTTGGTTGATTTGGGTATTCCTTAATTTTCGAGTTTTCACATAAAGACATACACAGACGACATAATTTACTAGCTAGTCAATGGTTTGCGGCATATACCAAATAATGACCTCGCTACATTTTAAGGCTTTTAAAGATATAATTCCACTCTTTATCTTCAGAATTATACTATGCAAGCGGTTGGCAGCGTACTGATACTTGGTTGATATCGCAAACACTTGCGTAAATTGTATGATATTCTGGCGAACCACCTGAAAATAATGGAATTCTGGATATTTCCAAAAGCTGCTGTGTGATTTCAGCATAAAAGTATCCTGATAAGTCGCTTTTGACGTGTTGAAGTGGATATTGTAGCTGACATCGGTTTCAAGATCGGAAAATTAATTCCTGACTGACGAAGTATTTCTCGTTGATAGTGCTCAGAAAGTAAATCTTGTGATCTCAGAGTCTGGACATGACAACAACTCGTTGCTGAAACCACATCACCAAGCACGCTAGATAGGAAGCAGTACCGTTAGCGGATGCCATTGTGCTGGAGGAACCAGCCCAGCCTTTGTACAACAGTTCGGAAAGTGACCGCTGTCCACGGAGGGCACCCTGATCGCACATCATACCAGCGGGTGCGGGGTACTTGACTCTTGACCGTTTGCGTGGTGGATGACTGATCGACCTGTCGGGTAATATCTAGTGCATCGACATTAAACGGTGCATATGCTTATGATTTTTGAGATCTGTGCGTCTCACAGTGTATGTACGAGTGTCTGGTGAACGATAGCTATATGCCGGATGCAAAAGTGATGATTTTGTATGGTCTAGGATACGAATCGTGTTTTCTCAATCGATACAGTGAAGTATTACAATCGTTGTGGTGATATAGCCTCGTTCGAGACAGGTTTCACGCTGAAAAATTCGAACTTTCCTCGACAGTAAAAGAGCAGTGAAACTGAGGAAGTGTCTTTGGCGTTAGTTTCTGTATTTCATGATCTGCAGTTTAATTTCTCAGAGTTTAACTGTCAGTGCAATATGACTGCTCTCTGTTTTTCGATTTGTACAAAATGGTTTTAGACCGAAATTCTAATAATTTGTCCGTCTGCACAAAATGGCGGACAGTGCGCCCACACCGGAAGCAGAAACGTGGCGGGTTCATTCACTTAGAATCAATCAGTATGCTCTATTCACCTATTCACAGGAAGTGGCTGCCACGACTTCTGAGAGTCACAAGACCTCCTTTGTGTGGGGCGTAAGAGCCTCTACAGAGTGGTTCGAACAAGACAGGGGCTCTATGGAAAGATCTGTGACGTCTGAGAGGCACATCATGTCTTCTTTGTTTGAGTGACCAGAGACAAGTCCACGTAGACCAGCCTCTTCAAGTTTGGACAGGTGGGATGCTGTGCGGCACCCGCCGTTAAGGCTTTAGAGCTTCTCCAAACTAGCAGTTCCAGGACAGCGAAAATTCACCGATAATTCTAGCCACTTTTCTCATCTGTCGAACACTGCTTCTCATTCTGTTTGCGTGGCTTTTTTCCACGATCTGTTGTGGGTTAGGTAATATTTCATGAACCTTTAGATATGTAATTGTTCTGATTTTCTCATCTGCTCCTTGACAGTTTGCTTCGAAAAGCGAGGAAAATAATAAAAATAAGAGGCTTAACATCCCTGACTCCAGCAGAAAATGTAAACTAATCCCACTGATGTTTCAGAAAAGTGATGAACACCACAGCAGCGGTAGTACCTAGAAATGTTTCACAAGACCGTAGAGCCTAAAAAAAGAGTCAGTTAAAACTGGAAATGTGGTGGGCGCCTTATTTCGAATTACAGGGGAATTTATTTCACCTATCAAAATCAGAAATTGTAATTGATATCAGTTTCGGGATCGGTAAATTAATTCACGATTGACGAATCGTTTCCGATTCACATAGCTTAAAAAGTAAGTATTTATGTAATTCCAGCGTCTGGATATCGTAGTAGTTCCAACTACAGCTCTCTCGGTGCTTTGTGTACAAGTGAGTTTGGAGTAGTAATTTTGTGGTGTATTCAATTTGTGAAGCGAGTCGTTTAATATTGCCTGTACCACATCTTCTGAACTGCAGAGGTTGCATTTTTTGTTGCGTTTTCCAGACATGTATGTAACAATATTCCGCTTATTGCTTTGACACCAATTTCAATAACTACTGAAGCAGTTTGTGTTCAAAGACCAGGGATATCCGCGTGCCACGGAGGAGTGCCATGGAGGAAGAAGAGGAAGGCAGGGATATATCCCGCTCTCAGGAAATACATAGCTCGGCCTTGCGGCTGTTGCGTGTTGGACCCTGCCTAATCTGTGAGCCTTGCACATGGCTCTTCCAGCAGACGGGACTCTGGTGGATTTAGGCGAGCGAGAAAGTTTTTCAGATATGTTTAGTGCGATCTGTGACAGTGCAATTATATGGTTCCTTTCGGAAAGAAAACATCGCAATTGTGTAACATCGCGTCAATTATTTAAACACTAGCGTTAATTTGGGGTATACTGTGATTTAAGAAAAAGATCAGTAATATTCTTGAACAAATTGTTTAAACTGCACCGTAATGACGCTACGTTAGCCTGCCGTCGTGAGGCCCTCCTAGTCCAGCAGCTCGTCAAAGACGAAGCGAATTTCCCGACTTTTCTTCCCTGGCCGCTATATTGGATTGCGTCTCAGGAGGGGAGGGCCTGAGAAGGGGAGAGAATGGGACGGGTGAGGCCGAGAGTTCCCTGAGGAGGACCCAAGTGCAGGCTGGGGAAAACCCATGACGCTATCAGGTTGTGGCGGTAATTATTTATCGATTAATTAATTTCGTATCAGCTTTCTATCAAAAGTATGCTCGGCGACATATTACAACTATCGCACGCCGTTCCTTGTAATAACCTGGGGTATCCCGTTCGTGCGCCAGAATGTTGTTGTTCTAGGTGGCTTACCACTTAACCTTCAGGTTGCTGCGATCTACACGCTTTGGCCACAGGTTACTTAGCGGGGTGTTGACTCCATAATGAGACATTAACCTCGCATTATTGGTTTTGGGGGTTTCATTGCGAGAGTAATTAAACGCAAGACTGAACCTGTTCAACAAAGGGTCCCACTTGCTTTGGAATGTCGAGTGATAAATTATCAGCGCTGACTAAGATTGTGGTTAATCCACTCCGCGAATGAAGGTTGCGGCATGGTCATAATATGTCTTAATCCGCGCCCAAAGCAAAACTTGTGAAACTCACGCTAAGTGAATGTGGATGCATTATCGCTAACCAAACATTGTGGCGGCCCCAAATACTCAAAATCGGCGATAAATCTTGAAAGCTCATATCAGTGGTGGTACCAAAACTAATGCTTCTAGCTCATATACAGAATATAGCAGTTCAGGACGCTCGAAGCGTCAGCCGATGGGTTGCGTTCTCCACTTTGCTCCTGTAACAGAACCGCCCCGGTGCCCACACTCGAAGCATGGCAGGTTAAAATCCGTAATGCCCAGGACAGGATTATTATTAACAGCCCTCTTCAGTGCCTCGAAGGCGGTCTGCTAACCATCACCCTTGTTAAACTTTTCGCTCAAGCCCACCAGCGTTACACACGAATTTGCGAGAAAAGTTGCACATTCCGACGAACCGGGCAACTCTTTCTTACTACGGGATACTGGAAACTTCTGGAAGACACTGGTACTAGGCCGATTATTTCTCACTTCTTTCTCCGACACGATGTGTTTTAGAAAACGAAATTTTACCCTTCGCTACCGTTACCTTGCCTGCTTTGACCATAAAGCCTGCTTCTCGAAGCCGTATCACCACCTGCCTAATACGATCTATATGCTCTTAAAATTTTTGGTATAAATCATCACTTTAATTGATAATTATATACGACTTTGAACTTGAAATCTCCCTGTAACAGAATCCTTACAGTGCGAAGGGCACACGATTAAATTCATAAAATTTATAGTCCGTACAGAAATATGTCAATAGTTTAGATTCTTCTGTAAGCCGGATCTAATAGTATGTCTGTTCTACATCGAATACTGAGGAAACACGGGCGCCGGCAAACCATACAGAACAGTTGTACAAGTCAGGGAGGGGAACAGATCCTAAAACGACATTTTGGTTAAGCTACCGTTTGTCGACTACCGCCCTCTTCAGTGCCTCGAAGGCGGTCTGCTAACTATCACCCTTGTTAACGGTTTGATTTTAGTACAAGGCAATATGGAGAAGCACTGTGAGTGACCGACGGCTAATAAGACCACCCTTCAACAACCTGCCTAAGATCTTAGGCAACTCTTTCACCCTTCAACAACCTGCCTAAGATTTTATGCAACTCTTCCAGTATTGGAGGGGAAAGCCGATAACGTGACGGGCAAACCGGCGTCTCGTCGGTCGGCCTGATTTGATAAGATATCTTGCATGTAACTCCCAATTTGAGCTTCCGGTAGACGTTTAACATCAAAGCCAAAGTCACCTCCCTGGACTTTGACACATATTGTCATTTACCCAACGCTTACAAAATTTAAATGTTTCTTCAGGCCAAAACCTGAAATTAAATTCTATCCTTCAGAGTCCAAGATGTAACACACCTGCGCAAGAAAGTCGTTCCCCACCCATCCCTCTGCCAAAGAGAAAATAATCTGACAAATTAATTCTTGGTGAAATTTCATAACAAGTGCCTGATTCTACAGCTTAACAATTAACTGTGAACTTCTTTAACAGATAAAATACTAAGCATACTAAATTGTCCCTACAGACACGCTGTCCTATTTGCGCCTACATTTCCTGTGAAGTTTATCTTCCCTTAATCTTCATGCCATTTGAGAAGAGAAAAGGGCCTCTTTATGAAAATAGTAAATAATTTTCAGCTGCAACGCTGAATATCTGGCCAATATTTAGTTTCCTTATTTAAAAAAAAAATCTTACTCGCACGAGTGACAACGTCAACTACCAGAGTGTAGGTGCAGTAACTGTGCTTGGGAAGGGGAGGAAAGGGAGGAACCTTGTAAAATGTCAACACATTCTTTAACGACACCGAGCAAGGAAAGACATGCGCCGCATGCGGTGCTCACCAACCCTACCGCGTTTGCTGTGATGTGGAACTGCTTGTCTGACGCTCACCGCAAACGCTGGCACAGTTCAGCCGCGCTGCCTTCATTCGCTTCGCTTCTGGTGCGTAACTCATACTGTAACGGATCCATCCCCAAATGTTTCTGTCCCAATACGGCTCTAGACGCCATGGAAAGGTCGCTGCAGACACACAGAGTAGTTAGAAAATGACCAGAAAATTTACCCTGAACTACTAAATCAGATTAACTATTCAACAGCAAGGAATACAACCTTTCCAGAGTAACCAAGCTCTATGCTATCATTATGAAACGGATATACTGTTAAAACCTTTAGGCCACTTAAGCAGGTTGGTCAGCAACTAGGGTTCCTTCGAAGAATGGTACTGAACCGTACCTCGAGATGTTGGATTTATTAAGCCAAGCTTTCTTACAATAGTTAAAATTGAAATTTAAAACAGTCTTGATCGCAATCTTGTTAAAATATTTGTTATTGGAGTGAGTGACCGGTTTCGACTCTATGAAAGAGTCATCTTCAGACTCCAGAGCGGTGGATGGACACTACTAAATGAGTTACACGAGCAGTTACACGGGCGTCGAGGATCGACGGAACACATCTAGGAGTGTCCATCTACCGCTCCGGAGTCTGCACATGACTCTTTCATAGAGTCGAAACCTGTCACTCACTACAATAAAAAATATTTTAACATTATTACGATCAAGACTGTTTTAAATTTTAATTTTAACTACTATTTTGAAGATCGCTGACCATGTTTTCAAAAATTTCAAAAATCTTGGATTACAATAAAACTTTCATTCCTTGATAATTAAGAAAAATACTAATAAAACTTCAGCTAAGAACCAATACTCATTTAAAGGAAAGACATTGGACAAATCACAGTAATACTAACCGTAATGTAAAAGGCAATACATTAATCAAAGAACACTATTAGCCTACATTAAAGAAACGCAAAGCAGAAAATATATTTGTTGAAATTCTAATCTGGGGAAATTCGGTTAACACCATTATAGAAACCGGAAAATGCACTATTCGTCGCCTGGACAACAGAGTCGTACCCGCCCCAGGGCGCTTACAGTCTCAAACAATCCCTTCCTAACAGGGGAGCCAATGCACGGAGTATGACTCTTCTACAACAAACAGAGAACTAAAATGATATACACTTCCATACGTGCACTTATTATCAGCTGCAATGTGCCCTATGGACAATAACACCGTCAGCCAGAACAGTCTTATATTTTTTTATATAAATTTAAAGTTGGTGGCTAAAGATGTGCACGCTGCCAAAACAGCTTCTTTCTGAATGTCAAATGTTGACCATGACACGTACCCTCGACCTTTTAAGGTGAGATTCACATTGTCAATTAGAACCTTGGAATGTCCAGAAGAACAGAAATTCTAAATTAAATCGTTGCAGTGAAGGCACTGGATAACATTTACAATGAGCCGCAACCCCGGCACAGTCCCCCAAAGCTCAATGTTCCGGATCACCAAGTTAACTGTCGTCCACAGCTGCTACAGAACGTCCGGCAGCTCACAAAGACGTCCGCCCACTTCACCTCACCAAAGGAAAGGCGTCCCATCTGGCTCAAATTGCTCGCGTAGGGTCCGTGTGTCGCGCTTACTCCGCACCGCCACCGGGCCATTGTCAGCACCGCAGTCTGCCGTGCCGCCTTGCGTCTCATTCGCAACCTCTCCCGCTGTCTCTGTAGCGTGATGCTTAAGAAAAACTCCGCGAGGGTGCATGCGCCCACACGTCACCCACCAACTATCGATCGTTGCCTAGCTTTCGAATCATCTTCCATTTTTCTGGGGTTTGGTAAATACAGGTTGTGTATATAGAGGCCAGTTCAAGTAACAATTAGGGAGCGATCGTGGACCCTCCTATCATCAGTAGACCGCAAATGGTCAATAACGTTGAGCTCTGGTAATGGTAGATTACAGGAGACATGCCACAATTCATTCTTGTTCTCACAAGAACCAGATCTACACGATGCGAGCTGTGTGAACTGGGGCCCTATTGACTCTAAACACAGCATCACAGTTGGGAAGCAAACATTCTACCATGGGACTGAACTGTTCAGCCAAAATGGTCACATAAATTTTGGCAGTAATACGACCTTTCAGAGTACCCGAGAGGCAGATGAAAAACCACGATTTGGCTGCCCAAATAATCACCATAATCGCGCTGCGCTTTTCGGACGTAAACTCGGCCAGAAGTTGGAATCTGTATGAAACAAGTCTCTTCTGACCAAACGGTTTTCTTCCATCGGTTCATGGTTCACATTTTATGGCTTCGGTAGAACGTTTTCCTCTTACGGGCTTATTGCATCGCTGATGTGTCGTTTCGGGATCGCAGCTCGCTCTGCAATTCCTCACTTATTGAGCACCATTCTGGTTGTTTTGGTACTGACAGGATTCGTGAGTGTGACATTCTGTTCTACAGTGAATACTTTTGTCTCAGAGCTCTTCGATTATCGTGTGCCACGATCACTCAGCGTGCACTTTCGGCCCCATTATGACTTAATGGGAGACCTTTTCCCTCTCTCCCTACATTCTGAATAAATTATAGATATGACAGAGATGTTCCATGCCTTTTTACGCATGTCGCCTCTCAATTTCATCAATTTTTTAATGCTTTGTATCATTTCACGGTGTGAATGGTCCCGAATAAGGTTATTTTTATGAGACTATTTGTACTGAGAGCTCAAATAACTTTCCACTTGATTGCTATGCATGTTGGGAACTGTATATGGTCTTGCTTTTAGTTTTCACTGCTACTTCCCCACGTGGCATGTTGAGAGGTGAGCGCCGTAGAACGCAACACACTGCGTTTTCGTGAGGGTCTGCACTTCTGCGAATACAGAGAGGGTCGTACATCAATGAGCTGGTGGGGCGACGGACCTTGATCGATTTCGCCTATTGTATGGAAGGCGAAACGACCTGCGAGCCATATAAATTTCGCCACAAGTTATGTGTTTACCGTTCCGGCGCGTCTGGAATGAAGACTACTAAACCCGCCTGACTGTATTGTCTTCATGATTCTGAGAGTACAAGTGGGCTGTGCCCTGCTGGGTGCGAATGTCTGGCGCCGGTGGCCAGTGGTGTTCGCATGCTGTTTTTGTAGCTGGGCAAACTGCAAGTTCAGTGCCTGCAGATAAATAGCAGAGGCATGATTGGTCAACTCAAACTGAAACCAGTTGACGTCATAAAGCCCTGCATGAAACTGGAGCGAACGATCGCAATTGGCGTCGATGATGCTCCGAGACAGTGTGGGTGAATTTTGGAATCAGTACTGAAGGCAGATTCGTGGCTTTTCGAAGGTAGTGGGGAGTTGAGTAACGATGGTTCGCTCTTGCGTTCCGCTGGCACATGGCATTCTGGATCTGATCTTCGTTGGAATCGGACGGTTTTGCGACTTAGTCGCACTTTTTCGGAATAGTGAAGGAGCATGTCTTTGGTCATAGCCCAGTTTCATTCTACGACTTAAGACCCACATTCTTACTCTGCGTTTCCGCACCTGTACCGACAGGGTGAGTTTAGGCGGTTTTGCTTTGTTTATTCCTAGAGATACATCGTGTGCGTCAAGGAGTTTCCCTGCTTCGGCCATGCGAGCAGAACTTACAAATCCTGGACAGTATTCGAGGCCACAGGTTGGAACAGAGTTGCTGCACAGCAGAAGTCGGCGCCTACATTATCAAAACGTTGCCTACCGACGATATGCTGCAGAATTCAGGACTGGTAAAGTATTTTGCGGCTCTGGCATTGTAGGACCTATCATTTTTATACTGAAATCCTCAGCAGTATGCGGGATTGCTTTGCTACAATCCATCTTGTTTGTTTCTCCTTGTGTTCCCATTTGAGCTCTCATTACTAATTGTGACACTGCATTACAGTCGGAGTAGTAATATTTTATTCATTAGAACCTTCAGTCATTATTGTCAGTCTATTGCATTACAGAGAGTAGGAGCTCCTTGTTCTCGAGCCAACTCTTATTCTCATAAGCATGTTTGTATCGACAATCAAGTACCTTTGTGTTCTGATTTATAATAAATATCACTGTAATATTTAATCAGCTTATCATTTCGTAGATAAATGCAGAATTCCATTTACGGTCGTTATTATGATAAAATTCCCTTTTTTTTACTGAGTAGATTACAATTTTTACTATATTATTGTGTGTGCACTCCTTATTTTAACAACTAGCAGTGTCCACCACCAATTCATTTCGATACCGTTCTGCACTTAATTAATTAGGTGGTAGGTAAGGAAGGGGTTGAGTGAATGTCTAGTTTTAATGCAAAATTCGCCATAAGTGAAGGGGTACAAACCCTTCTCCACCCTGGCACCTCGCAAGACACCTCTTGAAACACGGAACGCTGCAGTTACCTTGGTTACGTAAGTAGACACTATACAAACATCACGAATTTGCCCATGTTCACATTCACTTAGCTACGACATAATGCACTAAAAAATACGTAGAACAGTGTTCTGATCATGGCTAATACTTGTAACGTTGTCCTCATAAATTTATTCCTAATATTAAGGCTGATGTGGTGAACATGTTCAAAATGGTTCAAATGGCTCTGAACACTATGGGACTTAACATCTAAGGTCATGAATCCCCTAGAAATTAGAACTACTTAAACATAACTAACCTAAAAACATTATACACATCCATGCCCGAGGTAGGATTCGAACCTGCGACCGTAGCGGTCGCGCGGTTCTAGACTGAAGCGCCTAGAACCGCTCGGCCACAACAGCTGGCCGGTGAAATTGTACAGTGCAACCAGCACACTTGGGAAGCACCTGTATTTACGTTTCGGCACGTACTCCTCAGACTGTTTCGATACTTTTGTCCACCCCCTATATAGTATAATCCTGTCCCTTCTTCCTGTCAGTACCTTCCATATATTCCTTTCATCGCCGATTCTGCGGAGGACAACCTTATTCCATAAAAGTCCATATGTTTTTTAACAAGCTTCCGTAACACCACAACTAAAGACCTTCGATTCTTTTCTTCTCTGGTTTTCCGACAGTCCATGATTCCCCGACATACAGTACTGTGCTTCAGAAGTACATCCTCATAAATTCATTCCTAATGTTAATGCTGATGTTTGACACTAGCAGAATCGTAGTGGCCTGAATTGACTTGTTAGCCAGTGATAATCTGCACCTTATGTCCTCCTTGCTTCGTCCTGGGATTCAATTCCTACGGACGCTACAGCAATCCGCACGAATCACTGAGGAATATCGAATACCTATTAAGATGTTCGGGGAAATCCTTGAAGTCCATAGGATTAATCTTTTGATTTCAAAGATTTTATAGGAGAGGGAACGTTGCTGAGTCCCACCATTAGTCCCATAATAATTTTTGCTCTTATGTAAGATCTTAGTGGATGCCCTAGGATCCGACAACAACCTCACAAGCGGGACGAAAATAGAGGGTGAGTTTACGGTGAGCCGTTTGTTGCTCCTCAGTAGTTGATAATTCTTTACTTAGCAAGCCATACTTAAAACATCGATAATATACGAATCAATAGTTGTAAGTAGGCTGTTTAGGTTTTGTTATTGGTAACGCCACGTAGCGCTCTGTATGAAAATCACTGGCTGTGCTGTGTGCAGTCTGTGGCTGCTTTGCATTGTTGTAATACTCGTCATTGTAGCGTTGGGCAGCTGGATGTTAAGAGCACGTAGCGCTGCGCAGTTGGAGGTGAGCCGCCAGCAGTGGTGGATGTGGGGAGAGAGATGGCGGAGTTTTGAAATTTGTAAGACTGGATGTCAATTATGACTATTAAGGTAAATACATTGTTTGTTCTCTATCAAAATCTTTCATTTGCTAACTATGCCTATCAGTAGTTAGTGCCATCAGTAGTTTGAATCTTTTATTTAGCTGGCAGTAGTGGCGCTCGCTGTATTGCAGTAGTTCAAGTAACGAAAATATTTGGTGAGGTAAGTGATTTGTGAAAGGTATAGGTTAATGTTAGTCAGGGCCATTCTTTTGTAGAGATTTTTGAAAGTCAGATTGCGTTGCACTAAAAAAAAAAGTATTGTGAGTCAGTTTAAGCACAGTCTTTTATAATTGTTCAAAGGGGACGTTTCATATGTCGACCCTTAGCCAAGGATACCTCACTGGAATCTTCTGATTTTTCTTGTAGCTTGTGTAATTAGTATAGCTTTTGTTTATTGCTAGCGCGTAATTATAGAGTGAATTTCCTTTGTAATTGTAGTTTTTCATTGTTGTACACAGTTGTGGCAAGCATGTAGATTTGCACCAAGTATTTCGCAGCTGCGCTTGCTATTGACGAGATATTATTGTCAATGCTATGTTAATGTGTTTTGTTATTTTGCTCTTCAAATTGTGCTTTTCTGTGTTGTCATGTGAAATATTGTGACAATAATGGCGTGTGAAAAACGTGATACTAGGCTTCAAAGTAAACTGAGAAATGACAGTGAAGACGAAAGCGGTGTGGTAGCGCAGCAGAGTAATGAATTAACTAATGTTCAAAGTAGTAACTTGGTAATTGTGCATAGGGAAATGGAGCTGGCTGCAAATAATGGTGTAGGCAGTGAAACAATTAGTGAACAGGGAAGCATTATCGATCGATCGGTCGGCAACAGCTCGCCTCAGGAATCCGAAATGACAGAACACAATATTGCAAATACTGTAGACTCAGGTTTTGGGTCCTCACCGTTTTCTCAAATGAGTCAAGACACGTTTTCTGCTTGTCAAAACGTGAATGTTGCCGGTGAAAATGCACTGTCAAAAAGCATAGAGAAACACATTCCAGACACTAATACGTTATTATTGCAATTAATGCAGCAAATGAAACAAAATCAGAGACAAACACAGCAACAGTTAGACACAATGGAACAAAATCTTCAAAAGTTAGACACAATGGAACAACACCAGAGACAAACACAGCAACAGCTTCAAAAGTTAGACTCACTGGAACAAACTCTTGAACAAACACGTGAAGATTTAACTACTGAGTTACATAAAATCGAATCGAAATGTCAAAAAGCCTGTAATGACGTAAAAACACAAATTTGTGAGCATTTTCAACCCATTTTTTTGCGGCATGAAAATGCATTACAGAATCACAAAGCAGCCATAAAAGAACTGCAAATTATTGTTCATGAAAATCATGAGACCTTGCAAGCTAAAATTGACTCAGTTGCATCTACCGATTCGGTTACGAAACTCGCAAAATCTCAGGAAAACTTAAAGGACACAGTAGATACGATTTCAACAGAAATGGACACTCTGAAACTTGTTTCAGAAAAACACACAGAGGAAATGATTTCACTATCGGATAAAGTAGCCGAACTTTCAGATCAGTTCACTAACTTATCTACAAAGGTAGATGATGATCTGAATGACGCAAGACCTGTAGCCTTCACGGACACTGAAGAGTATGAACAAATTAGAAAATTCAAACAAAAACAAAATCAATACACGGTACAAAAGATAAATCCGGGAAGTACAAAATCAGTTGGCACAAGTAATACAAGATTTACATGTTTCAGAGGACACTCGCGCTCCAGTACGGGAAGAGGGACATAGAAATACGGAACAACCACAAAATAATAACACAGGACATTTCGGAAATTATGAAAGAAATTGGCAAGGTGCACCGAATTTTGAAATGGAACTGCCGAAATGACGTAACAATGACCGATATGCGACTCGCCGACATGATGATTTTGACTATAAGCTGTTCTTTACTACACGTAAAGTCAAAACATTTAAGAATTCTGGCAACGACATTCATCCACAAGCGTGGCTCCATCAATTCTCTCATTGTTTTCCTCCCAACTGGTCATTAGAGCACAGATTAGAATTTATGTGTGGCTACTTAGAGAATGAACCATCTGTAAGAATGCGATCGGTCATTCACGATTGCCACAGTGAAGGAGAATTTTACCATGACTTCCTCTCAGCATATTGGTCTCAAGCCTTACAAGACCGAGTAAAACATAGCATCATGATGATGAAACACTTTGAACAATCTGAATTTTCCAGTCTTGTGAAATATTTTGAAGACTTGTTGCACAAGAATCAGTACCTGTCTAACCCATACTGCCCCTCAGAACTCATCCGCATTTGCTTAATCAAACTGCCTGAACATTTACAACATATTATTTTAGCAGGACGTTGCAAAGACGACATTGAAGCGTTTCAGGGACTGTTACAAGAACTGGAAATTGACACTGACAATCGCAGAACGCGAAAACAGCAACACAACAATTACAGGTCACATCTGTTACAATTCCGCGATGACAGAAATAATACACGACAAGGCTATTCTTACAACGTAAATCGTGACCTAAACAGACACCACCCGTATGACAATCGTTGGCAGAATAATAGTTACAGAGAATGATCGCATTTCCGTATTAATGAATATGACAGAGACAATCACAGAAACAGACAATATGGCAACCAGAACAATTATTATCACAGGGGACAGAATAACTTCAGACGCAACGGTCCACTGTGCAGTGATAATTCAGGGAGAAATTAAAAAAAAATGGCTCTGAGCACTATGGGACTTAACATCTTTGGTCATCAGTCCCCTAGAACTTAGGACTACTTAAACCTAACAAACGTAAGGACATCACACACATCCATGCCCGAGGCAGGATTCGAACCTGCGACCGTAGCAGTCGTGCGGTTCCGGACTGCGCGCCTAGAACCGCTAGACCACCGCGGCCAGCAGGGAGAAATTCTCCACCATTTAACCGACAAGAAAGAAACTACAGGAACTACCGACATGACGACAGACGATATAATCATAACGAGAGACCTGAATTTCATACGAACTGGCGGGATTTAAACAGGCCTGGGCCCTCTGGGCAAGGTGAATTTGTAGAAGTTAGGTCTCCTAATCCCTATAACGACGCACGCCAACAAAGAGGTAGCAGGCAATGACTCGCACCGCAGGCAGCCATGTGTGGCGGCTGGCTCAGAGAAAAATTACATACATGCTAACCTCAAGAAAAATTCCAGTATTCTTTACCGACATATACCACTCTATGATTCCATTGAAGCTAAAACACTGCGTACTAGGAAGAGTAAAGGTTCACACCACATTTCACATGTAAAACCGTTTATTGAAAGGTAATCTACTTTTTAACTTTGTCTTTGCCATAAAACTTTTCACTTCACATTTCTAGTATGCATTGTCAGACCTAGAAACTTTTACCATGCAACAATGTTTGAAGTTAAATATCCAATCAAGAACCAAGAGAACTTATTTAAACAGAAATTACGAATGCATTGTTATAATGAACAGACGTCACAGTGTTATTGTGTGTGTACATTCTTGCTTGTTAGTTGCACGATTATGTAACGACTATAAGGCTTAGATACTTAGAACATATACTGGTACTGCTAATGAGATTTTAATGTAACACTTTGGTTTACTTGAAAATACATTCTGGATTT
The DNA here is from genome assembly GCF_021461385.2 of Schistocerca piceifrons. NCBI lineage: Eukaryota > Metazoa > Arthropoda > Insecta > Orthoptera > Acrididae > Schistocerca > Schistocerca piceifrons. Next base: position 653,073,615 of record NC_060140.1, on the reverse strand, counting down.
AAAGTATTTCCAGTGAGATACCAGATGACGCAGTGGTTAGTTTATGTGACAGCTACACGATTGTATCACGACGCTACTAATGAGTGACAATTTACGATGTTGCTTTTGCAGTGTTTCTGTTTAATATCTGCACAGTTTTTCTGTATTATTCTGGAAAGTAAAACATGTTTTAGTAGTAACTTTTGTGGTATAGCTACGATGAGACAGCCTTTTCCATAGCACAACAATACGTTACAGCACAGTACTTTCTTCATCACGGCAATAAGCGTAATAACTACGATATATATCCGCAAAGCATTTCACTTTCGTTTATGATGAGGTATTACATTGACGTCAGCAGAACTTTGCTTACAGAGGACGATAACTACGACACTTCCACAGAATCATCTTACAGCAAGACGCACATTTAGCGCTACAGGACACGCATTTGAGTGATTAATTTTGCATTTAAACCATTTATTTCTTAAGATTTTTGAATTACGATGAAAGTTTTCCGTGATATATTTCATTCCATTGCTGTAATCTGTAACACCTGAGGGTATAATTACATTAATCCTCAGGAGGGTACAAGCCTACTTTGTGTATCATGTGTTTGGCAAGCACAAGGAGCCCTAGCTAATATGGTATTTGCTTATACAACTTTACACATCGGTACCATATTTCTCTAACACACAAATTACACAGCTATCTGATCATTTAACTGAGAGATAAACATTTTTTTAATACATCAGTGACACATGTTTATGCAGTTACACAGTTGGGTAACTTCACACTTATGAAATTGTATTTTGTCTGTACTTTGTGAAATGTTCATATTTTTTTGGAACCATTGTGATACTATGAGAGCTTTGAATGATGTATTTGGTATAGGGTCACGATTTTTCAAGTACATTGGAGGTAGATGACACTATTGAAATGAGCAGAGGAATTTTTTTATTTTTTGACATTGTTGCAGAAAGCTACGACGTTTTTGAGATTTGGCTGAGTTTTTATGATGTTATTATGATGACAATGTAGATTATGCTGTTGAGGTATGTTTATGATCAATAATCTGATGTTATATGAGGAATTTGATTATGCTATGTATTTATAAAGATGAAATATTGAAGAAGTGTCGACAAATATGTATATGTGTAATAAGGTAAGGAATAATGAGTAGTGGTTAGGGACTCTGACTTGTGAAAAAGGATGTTGGAAACCAAGAATTGTACTTTAAGAGATGTGAAATGTTTGTAAATGAGTGAATGTATCACAATGCAGGCGAAAATTTTTTGCACACTGTTATATTCATAGGATTTTGTTTCTACACATTTGCAACACAAATTTGGACCTGTGAAATTTTTTTATATGAGACTGTCACTGTAATGCAAACTGGTGTCATAAATATTTCAGTAAGAAAGTTAAGTGACCACCTTCACGTAATGAGTCATGGGCACCCAACTGCATGAAATTTGCCTGAAAAAAAGCCATTAGTGTGTGCCTTTCAGAGGCACAGGTGAAAAAAAAGGGGGCCATTATCCTCGCTATTGACATTCCTTTGTAGAAAGCATCGCAAATACGACATGCTCAAACTTCAAAACATATGATAACACTGTGGAGCTCTTAATTTATGATATTTACTGAAATGACGAGAAATATTTTTATGTCTATACACCGGATTATGACTACTGTCTTTCTAGTTGAGAGATTTTTCTACTAACTTATGAAATGCCTCTTGACTACTGAATGATGTTCTTATGCTTTACTTTGTACATAGTTCCTTATTTCATTTGATATCTGGTTTCCATCTGTCTTGCAGCATTGGTTTCATAAAATAAAATTAAATGCATTTTCTAATGTGAACACTTTCTGTCAACAGATCTATTAAATAATTATTTTATGATCCACATTCTTCGAAAAAGGAGCTCTTGGAATGGAAAGAACAATAAGAAGGGACTAATATCAGAAACTGCATGTATAATTTTTTTTCAAGTACTTGGTAATTTTTTGTAGAATTAGTTTTTGTGGTGCACCGCTTTAATTACATAGACATTACGATGTGAATATACATTTACCTTGTCTGCATTGTTGTCTTTAGTGTAATATTTTTTTTTTGCTTGAGCTATGTCATGTTTAGATATAAGTTATTTCATTTGCTGCTGCTGTTTGCCAGGCATAGTGTTACTGAATTTGACTTTGTGTTACTCTGCTAAGCCAGTTTACTACTGATTTTTTTTCTTGTTTGCTGCTCATTGCCTTATATTAGTTGTAATATTGTTGCTTACTTTGACAATTTCCATTTTTTTCATTGCTGTTTGTATTAATTGTTTTATGCTGCTGCATTGCCTCGTCCCTTAGTTTAGCATCTGAGCTCAGTAGATTTAAGTTAGCTTAAGAGGGGGTAGACTATATAAGAGAATGAGTTGCAATGATTTGGAGAAATGCATTGAGAAGTTTTACAAGAAGGTACAGAAAGCAGGTATAGATAGCACTTTTTGAAATAATGAAGATCAAAAGGGAGATCTCCAAGAAGTAAAGAGAGTTTTGTTTGCAAGATACTGCAGTAAAACAAACCCTGTCCTTTCCCTTTCTGTTATTCCGCTATGTGTTTTTGCACTCTTGTATATTTGTGTTCTTCCTGTCTTAATGTGTTTAGCTAATAAGAGTTATGTTGTAGAATTTTTCTAGTAATGTGTTATTTACTTTGTAAAGATGTTTAGACATTATTTATTCTGTTCTCTTTTAATGCTCATGTGTGAAGGTGATGTTTCAAAAGTTATTCTCATCTTTATGTATGTACTTACTTATGTCATAATTCCTGTAACACTGATGTATCTGTTTATTTCTATTCTTTTGTAAAGCCTGTACTACTACAGATTTATCTGTATTGTTAGGTTCTTTAATGATGTATTTTGTACCTTTGTAATAATATTCTTATGTTATAAAATTGTAATTGACACCATTTCATCATATTATTAACTTGTACAATACATTTCACTGCACACGTTTCTGTTGGTCATAGTATATGGACAATAAGTGAGAAGTAGGGACTGTTAGTGTTTGCACGTGTGTTAATAATACTGCAAGGGACTGGATAACAGCATTTCTGGTTCCAAGGACATTTCTAAAATTTTTGTGAGTGCACAAGTGGTGGTTTATGGACTTGCTATATTCTCCGCAAGACTCTTCGATGGTGATTGTGCACCTGCACAGTCGCAACAGATGGCTGCTGGCCGTCTCTACAAGGACTACAGTGGGTCTACACCTTTGCTGACTCACCAGTACCATTATTTCCATAAGGACTGCAGTGGGTCTGCACCTCTGGTGGCCCACCAATACCACCATCTCTACCAGGACTACAGCTGGTCCACACCTCTGGTGGCCCACCAATACCGTAATCTCTACAAGGACTATAGTGGGTCTACTCTGTGATGACCTGCCTACCAATATTCTTCAAAACTTCGAATGACCCTGCTGTGGGTTTGCTCTGTTGTGGCCCATTACCTGTCTGCATGTCAAGAGTCAGCACTGTCTTTTCGCTGGAAGGACAACGCTACTTCTTCAAGGCTGCATGGAAATCCGCTACTTCCTTGTGCATTTTCTTCTACTGTTCAGACTTTGAGAAAGAAATTGCTATTTTACTGTGATGAACGATCAGGAATGTCTTTATAGACTGTGAGAAAATTTTAGCTTTTGGCCAACATTGTATCAATAAGTGTGTGCCTTTGATTTCTTTGTTATTGTAATTATGAAAAATTTTATCAAATCATTACTGGCCACTGCCCAAAACAATTTGTAAAATTTTTTGTTGGGAGCATGGGGGCTATGTAAGTAGGCTGTTTAGGTTTTCTTATTGGTAATGCCACGTAGCGCTCTGTATGATAATCACTGGCTGTGCTGTGTGCAGTCTGTGGCTGCTTTGCATTGTTGTAATACTCGTCATTGTAGCGTTGGGCAGCTGGATGTTAAGAGCACGTAGCGCTGCGCAGTTGGAGGTGAGCCGCCAGCAGTGGTGGATGTGTGGAGATAGATGGCAGAGTTTTGAAATTTGTAAGACTGGATGTCAATTATGACTATTAAGATAAATACATTGTTTGTTCTCTATCAAAATCTTTCATTTGCTAACTATGCCTATCAGTAGTTAGTGCCTTAAATAGTTTGAATCTTTTATTTAGCTGGCAGTAGTGGCGCTCGCTGTATTGCAGTAGTTCGAGTAACGAAGATTTTTGTGGGGTAAGTGATTTGTGAAAGGTATAGGTTAATGTTAGTCAGGGCCATTCTTTTGTGGAGATTTTTGAAAGTCAGATTGCGTTGGGCTAAAAAAAATATATTGTGTGTCAGTTTAAGCACAGTCTTGTATAATTGTTCAAAGGGGACATTTCATATAGCGACTGTCTGAATTGATTTCAGGGCGACCACCCAGAGGTAAAAAACTTGCCGTAAAGTAGCCCTGGCGGGGAAAAGAGACGGACAGATATAGAGTAGGAAGGAGGGCATAGATAGGGGGAAGTAGGAGATGGAAGAGAGGGAACTGGAAATGGACAGAGAAAAGGGGTGATGGAAAAAGAAAGGAAACAGGAAAAGATGGAGACACAGAGGAGGAAGGACGACATGAGAAGGAGCGGAGGGGATGGACAGGGAGAAGGACGGAGGAGTACATGGACCAAGAGAGGGGGAAGGAGTAACTGACTAATAGGCATCCTGCCTCCATCAAGTATGGGGTGCCTAGAAAACCTGCCTTCTGTGATCGCTAGACAACAAATCAAACAAATCGTATTAATGATGTTTATTACAAAAAGAAATGATTACAATACTTAACTTTGTGAAATTTGTCGTAAGCAAATGGCGACAGATAAAATTAGAAATCTCATCAGTGTAGACGATTCTACATAGCAGAAGCGAAGTGGCTAGTCTTTATGCTATTCTTGAATTCACTGCTGTGAAACTCGCAGAACTGGCAAAACTCGGCGCGGCCAGTCGACGCGGCGCTTATGTTGTCTTCGCCTAGAGCAGGGCTTCACAACATACGTGCTCGTGGAGCAAGCTGTGAGCAGCAAGGCGCAAGAATGGAGCAGCACGAGCACGCTACCCCCACTACCGGACCAGAGCGGAGAATGGGGAGAGTCACGTGGGGCACACAACAGCTGCCGCCAGTCAATGTAAATCCACGGCCACCTGCAGGGATATCACTCTCGAATTATTACTGTGACAAATGAAACAAATAAAGGAGAATCTACACATGCCACACAATTTTATTAGCCTAGTGTATGCCTCTACATTCGTATTAATTTGTGAACTGTTACACAATAAAAGGTGTCACTGAAGTGTGGGATTCTCTGTTATCTTGTACTTTTTGTCCTTTACAATTGCGTCTATATTCGGAGTAATTGTTCTTGCGCATCGTAGGTGCAGCGTGCAGTTTAAATTTCGATCAGACAATGCGTTTCTCAGGCGCGTCTTGTTACATTTCATTGCAGAGAACAGTTACTCACAAACATACATGGAACCGAACATTGATATTATTGTAGCCGCCAGTTTGTTCAAATGAGGAAATCTATCCTGAGGGAAGTGTCTGTAAAATTCCAAAATGTTCTTCTTGTTCTGAAATTTGTCTCTGTATTCTCTGTCACACTGCAGGTAAATAATTTCTAGTTGCAGCTCAGGACGAATCTCTTCAATATTCGCTGAATATGGAGAGGAGAACAGATCAGAATCACTGTCTAGTGCTGTCAGATCTTGAAAGTGTTGATGAAATTCTTCCTTAAGGGCAACTAAACTATGTGAATAACGTTCACAGTCTTTGTGGACATCTTGCATAGATGACAATTTAAGAAAATGAGCTAGATTTCCTGTTTCCAGCTGACTCACCCAAAGTGTAAATTTCATTTTAATAGCTCATATTCGATCTATGAAATGAGTAATTAGCAGATCTTTACCTCGTAGTGAAATGTTCAAAGCATTCAGATGGCTAGTTAAATCTGCTAAGAACGTGAGATCAAATTTCCATGAAGGCTCTTTCAATTTAGGAACACACATGTTATTTATTTCCATGAACATACACTCCTGGAAATGGAAAAAAGAACACATTGACACCGGTGTGTCAGACCCACCATACTTGCTCCGGACACTGCGAGAGAGCTGTACAAGCAATGATCACACGCACGGCACAGCGGACACACCAGGAACCGCGGTGTTGGCCGTCGAATGGCGCTAGCTGCGCAGCATTTGTGCACCGCCGCCGTCAGTGTCAGCCAGTTTGCCGTGACATACGGAGCTCCATCGCAGTCTTTAACACTGGTAGCATGCCGCGACAGCGTGGACGTGAACCGTATGTGCAGTTGACGGACTTTGAGCGAGGGCGTATAGTGGGCATGCGGGAGGCCGGGTGGACGTACCGCCGAATTGCTCAACACGTGGGGCGTGAGGTCTCCACAGTACATCGATGTTGTCGCCAGTGGTCGGCGGAAGGTGCACGTGCCCGTCGACCTGGGACCGGACCGCAGCGACGCACGGATGCACGCCAAGACCGTAGGATCCTACGCAGTGCCGTAGGGGACCGCACCGCCACTTCCCAGCAAATTAGGGACACTGTTGCTCCTGGGGTATCGGCGAGGACCATTCGCAACCGTCTCCATGAAGCTGGGCTACGGTCCCGCACACCGTTAGGCCGTCTTCCGCTCACGCCCCAACATCGTGCAGCCCGCCACCAGTGGTGTCGCTACAGGCGTGAATGGAGGGACGAATGGAGACGTGTCGTCTTCAGCGATGAGAGTCGCTTCTGCCTTGGTGCCAATGATGGTCGTATGCGTGTTTGGCGCCGTGCAGGTGAGCGCCACAATCAGGACTGCATACGACCGAGGCAAACAGGGCCAACACCCGGCATCATGGTGTGGGGAGCGATCTCCTACACTGGCCGTACACCACTGGTGATCGTCGAGGGGACACTGAATAGTGCACGGTACATCCAAACCGTCATCGAACCCATCGTTCTACCATTCCTAGACCGGTAAGGGAACTTGCTGTTCCAACAGGACAATGCACGTCCGCATGTATCCCGTGCCACCCAACGTGCTCTAGAAGGTGTAAGTCAACTACCCTGGCCAGCGAGATCTCCGGATCTGTCCCCCATTGAGCATGTTTGGGACTGGATGAAGCGTCGTCTCACGCGGTCTGCACGTCCAGCACGAACGCTGGTCCAACTGAGGCGCCAGGTGGAAATGGCATGGCAAGCCGTTCCACAGGACTACATCCAGCATCTCTACGATCGTCTCCATGGGAGAATAGCAGCCTGCATTGCTGCGAAAAGTGGATATACACTGTACTAGTGCCGACATTGTGCATGCTCTGTTGCCGGTGTCTATGTGCCTGTGGTTCTGTCAGTGTGATCATGTGATGTATCTGACCCCAGGAATGTGTCAATAAAGTTTCCCCTTCCTGGGACAATGAATTCACGGTGTTCTTATTTCAATTTCCAGGAGTGTATTTATCTAATCCAATAGCCAAAAATTCGATTTACTAATTCGCCACAACTAAGCCAGCGGACCTCGCCGTAATAAGGCAGGCTACCATACTGGCTTTCTGCATCCACAAGAAAGCTTTTAAATTGTCTGTGTTGTAGCCCATGCTTCCTTATGTAATTGGTTGTACGAACAGCAACACTCATCACAATTTTTAGAGTGATACTCTTTGCACATAAGTTTTCCTGGTGGATCGCACAGTGAACGCCCCTTATTTCATTCGGCACGATCAGTTTTTGCATTTTCTCCTTCAACAGCGCAACGAAACCTAATTTTTTCCCTGTCATCGCTGGTGTACCGTCTGTAGACACTGAAACTAAAGAATTCCACGACAGTCCTAAATTTTCAACACTTTCTTCAACACTACTTAAAATATCACCTCCAGTTGTAGTGTTCTTCATGGCTACTACATCGAGGAGCTCCTTCCTCACCTGAAGATCTCTACTAACACCTCTAATAAATATGGAAAGCTGCGCTGTTCCAGTGATATCAACACTTTCGTCCAGAGCTAGAGAACACGCCATAAAATCTTTACAGACATTTGCAAGCTGGCTCTGGACGTCGTCTGCCATGTCCTGTATGCGACGCATAATGGTCATGTCAGATAATGGCACAATCCGAAACTGTTCAACTTGAGATGGACACAAATGTTCCGCTGCAACTATCAAACATCTTTTATTAAATCGCCATCAGTGAAGGGACGCAGGGATTTTGCTAAAAACAAAGCAATTTTGTAGCTCACTCTGCGAGCTGTCTCAGTTGATTTTCCTTCGTCATCCAGATCTTCTTCGGATAGCTTCCTTTTAATAACTTCCTGTGCACGATCTGGTCCATCACATTTTCCACTTCCGTAGCCTTTCGCGTGGTACGACATATAATGTCGCTGCAAATTAAATTTCCTAAAAGAATTCAGTGTTTTGTGACATACTAAACATTTTGCAACACCATCTTTTTCAGTAAACAGATACAATTCCTCCCAATGGGGGTTGAACTGCGAAAGCATGGTTGGGGTTACACAACGGTGACTTGACATGATTCTTAACCAGCGAAGTGACTGTTAGAGCTGATCGTAGTACTTTTGAACGTTAAACAGTCGGCGCGAATTCAATAGGCACGCTGCGGTCCTATTCATACGTGCGCGCGCATTTCCCCTCCCTTCCCTCCCTCCCTACTCCGCGACCGCGACCTTGCGCCTGCTCGCGAGCACGTGCCTGAGCAGACGCGAGTACTCGCGCTCAAAACCGGCCAGTTGTTAAGCCCTGGCCTAGAGGCACCTGCTCTCCCGTTGTCGTCCTAGAGAGGGGTCTGTCAGCGTGGTATTGGCTGACGTCTTCTTCACCGCCCTCTCTGCTCTAACGAGGGCGCGTCGGCTGTTTCGCACAGCACACACCACGGATCAGGCATTGCAACTGTTTCTCTCCTCCTATCGTTCGTATCAACGAGATGGATCATCACCGGCGGAAGTGCTTGACGGCCGCCGCCATCGAACACTGCACCACATGCTCTACTCTGCCCAGCATCCGGCGCCGAAGTATGGTCACAAGGATCGCTTCGCGCCTGGTGATATTGTCTTTTTCAGGGTTTTTAGCGGCAGCAGACGGTGGGCGCGAGACGAGATCGTTCTTCGACTTGGCCCATGTGTGTCTTTCATTTCAGGCCCAGACGGATTTCAGCGCCTACATGAAAACCAAATTTGCCTCTGTCATGTGCATGGTAATCCTTCTGCATCTCTTCCCCTGGATTCACAGATGCCGAGGACAGCGCGGCCATAGCAGCCACCAGATGATGTCATCACGACAACGCAGGACGACTCCATGGAGACGGAGCCTTCACCTCCTCCGCCTCCTCTCGCTCTACCGTTGGAGCTGGACCTGCCCCACGTGAACTGAGGGCCGTTGTCCGCCACTATGACTTCAGGCAAACCTTAAAGGCAGAAAAGAGAACACAACGCCTGAACTGTGCTACGTGACGTTGTCGAGTTCATTGGCACAGCAAAAGGAAACTTATTATAAGAGAGTGCCAAAATCAACCAACGATTGTTCCAAAAAGGGTTCGGGTGATTGCAGCTTAGGCCTAACAGAGAATTTTCGTGGGGGTTCATATCTAGCCAAGTACAGTGTCGACGCGCTGTTTCGTTCGAACAGTCCATTTAACGTCCGTGGTGAAGTAACTGCAACACTTCTTTTTGCAAAGCTTTGAGGATCAACACATGCGAATGTTCAATGTCATTTCGAAAAAGAATCACACCTTACTGTATAGCGAGGCTATGTCAACGTGCAAAGTGTCTGTGCACAACGGAGTTCTTTATGGTATGCAATGAGCGCGGCCGAGATGTGCGAATGTGTTTTAGCAAAATGTTCAAATCTACATCAGCATTCGTGGCCTGTGTAAATTTCCTACAGTTCAGAGGAAAGGATTGAAGAAATTCAGAACCCTGCACATCGATGCGACAACTAGATGCAGCAGAACCTTGAAAGTCTGTATCTGGGCCAATCGGAAGCAGCGAAGGTGCGTCTGCTTTACCTTGTTGACCTGTCGGACGATACACAATCTCGTACTCGTATTGAGATGACAACGAAGACCATCTCTGAAATTTTTGGGCACTTCGTATGGGAACCGGATTCATCGGATGTAACAAGGACTACAATGGCTTGTATCCGTTACTAAGTAGAAGTTTTTCCAAAACAAATAGTGGTGGAATTTGGTGACACCATACACAGTAGCCAATGCTCCTTTCTCTATTTGTGAATAGTTACACTGAGCTTTGGACAACACTTTTCGTGCGAAAGCAGTAGGCCTATCTTTATCACCAAATCTGTGCGGAAGCACTGCACCGATTCCGTAAGGGAAAGCGTCAACTTGCAACACAAGAGGTTTGGCAGGATCAAAGTGAACCAAGCATCGATCACTGAGCAATGTATCCTTAAGTTTTGGAAAAGCTCTTGGCACTCATCTGTCCAAACAAAGGAGACATTCTTGCGACACAAGCGATGCAACGTATCAGCGATTTGTGCAGCATTCGGCATGAACCGTATATAGTAGTTCATTTTCCCTACACCTGATTGTAGTTCTGTGACATTGCGAGGAACTGGCAGGTCACGTGCTGGTAACAAATGTGACTGAACAGCATGCACACTTGAATGTTTATGACATGAGCAAGATACGGCAACCCAGGTTTTTAAAAGTCACACTTGTCCAGTCTACACTTTAGTCCTGCATCAGATAGCACACGAAACAAAGCACGCAAATTTGCAGTATGTTCTTCAGGTGTTCGACCTGCTACGAGAATATCATCCAGATAATTTGAACAGTTTGGTAGTTAAGCAGTCAGCAGTTTCAAATACACTTGAAAAGTTGCGAGTGCAGAAGCACTGCCAAAAGGCAAACGCAAATATTTAAACAAACCCATACGAGTGTTCACAAACAAGCACTATTTGAGATTCTGGTATTTGAAGATATGCGTTGCGCAAATCAATTTTTGAAAATTAATGACCACCGCCTCATCTGTCCATGAGATCCTCTGTGTGTGTCAGTGGATAAGAATCGATCACAGGTTGTTCATTGACTGTATACTTAAAGTCAACACAGAGGCGAATGAGAGCTCAATGTTTGGGAACCAAAATCAGTGGATTTGCCCATAGACTTTTGTTGTAGAGGTGCAATAGCTCCTCTATCTTGCAGTTCTTTAAGTTCCGCAGCGACTGTGTGCCGTAATGCAATGGGAACAGTTCTGGCTCTGTAAAATTTCGACTAAGCATTGTCTTTCATAGTAATATGTGCAACAAAATTGTTAGGCTTGCCTACACCTTCAGAAGAGGTTCAGAGAATTCTTTCAGCAACCTAGTGACACTGTCGTTTGCATTGAATGCATTCACTGACAACCCATTGTCATGAATGTTAAAAGCCAAACAAATCAAAAAAATCAAAGCCAAATCTGTTCTCACAATCGCATGATTGTAGCACAGTGGAAGTTACAAGTCACATATGTGAGCGGTACACGCAGGTAAGGTACAGTTTCCGAGAACGGTAATTTCTTGTGCATTATAAGCTGTCAGATGTGTGCTACTTTTAGACAGGTGAGGGGAGCCTAACAGTTCGTATGTGTACGATTTAGCAATGTAACAGCGGCACCCGTGTCCTACTGAAATTTCACGAGTTTTCCACTAATGTGCAAATGTAGAAAAAGTTTGTTGCACTGGCGTAGGACTGAGGAAATTGTCTTCTTGCTAGTTTTGCTAATGCCTGCAGCAGCCTTTGAATATACTGCATTAATTACATGAGCCTTGTGACAAGAATGATGTGAGTTCAGTGGGAAAAATTCTTATGGTTATTTCGTTGCAAACACACGGATTGTTCATGTTCTTTCTTGCCACAGGTGTATCACTGTGCTTGTTGGAACGGGCAGTCATGTCGTTTGTGCCGTGGCAAGGGCCATGCTAAAGGCAATGCCAAGGGCATGACTTAATTCTGTTCGCCTGTTTAGAGAGTTGTTTACGTGGTTTGGAGAACTGGTTATGTGGCGTGGCGCATGCAAGCTGTTGCTGCCTAATGCGCCAGTCACGAACAAGGAGGAACTCGACCCGACAAATGTGTGGCTGCTGAAATTTATGAGCTGACATGACACCTCAATCTTACTGATCTAGTATTTGTGCTACATGCTGGAATGATGGATCGGACTGTTTCAATATCTGTTCTCTAAGTCCTACGTCAGTTACACTGTACACGATCGCATCACACATCATAACATCTGAATATAGGGCACCACAAGCACATTTGAATTTCCATTTCCTCGTCATACCCTACAAATCTGTTACCCACTCGCGATGAGTTTTTTCTGACCATTTCTTGCAATTAAAGTATTGGTACCTAGCTCGCAGCACATTTACTTGTTGATCTTAGTAATTAGTTAGCGAATCTACAACCTATTCATAGGAAAGTTCCCTCGTAGTGGTTTTAGGGAAGAGTTTGTGAAGGAGATGGAACACTGCACTTCCTACTGTGGACAAAAAATAACGGACCTTAATAGTACCTCGTACGTTGTGAGCAATCACGTGGGCTTCAAACTATGGCCACCCCTCGAGCCACTTCTCTTGTTGTTCATTAAACTGGCGAAAAGGCGGTATGGAACTCGGAGTCACTGTAGGTGTAGTTTGTTCTGCCGAGCTTGCAGCGTTGGGCAGTAGCTGCTGCACCTTGTTTGGTAGGGTTCACATTTCTTGGCGGTGAAACTGAAACATCTGTGTTAGCTCCGTTGCATGTATCGCTTGCAGCTGAGACGCCTGAGTAAGGGGTGGGAGAGGTGGGGTGGGCATGTTGGATGAGACAAATGCAGTAAACAGACAAGGCAGGCAATAAAAATAAGTACGCAAGCAAAGAAAATTGCTGCAACGCCCACCTGAAAACACTGAGTAGCAAAAACACTATGAAAGATACTGTTAAAGCAACTAAACATACTCCTGCAAAGATAAGACATTTTAGAATGAAGGCGTCAGTAACTGTTGCTATGGGATCCGTTGGCCTCCTCATCGCCAATGTTACATCCTGCCCACTCGTCAAATAGGGTGTGCCAATGAAACCTACTGTGTAGGATCGTTAGACAACAATTCAAGGAAACCGTAGCAATGAAGTTTATTACAAAAGGAAATGATTACAATATTTAACTTTGTCCAATACAGATGCGTCAGGCAACGGCCTTGCCGCAGTGTATACACCGGTTCCCGTGAGATCACCGAAGTTAAGCGCTGTCGGGCGTGATCGGCACTTGGATGGGTGACCATACAAGCAGCCATGGGCTGTTGCCGTTTTTCGGGGTGCACTAAGCTTCTTGATGCCTATGGAGGAGCTATTCGACCGAATAGTAAGGGCTTCGTCCAAGAATACCATCATAACGACCGGGAGAGCGGTGTGCTGACCCCACGCCCCTCCTATCCTCATCCTCCACTGTGGATGACACGGCGGTCGGATAGTCTCGGTAGGCCACTCGTGGCCTGAAAACGGAGAGAAATACAGATGTGTCGCAGGCAAATGGCGAATTGACAAAATAAGAAACATCTTCAGAATAGACAGTTCTACATAGTAGTTGCGAAATGACTAGTCTTGATGCTATTCTCGAACTCGCTGCAACAGCACTCGTAGAAATGGGCCGCAGCCAGTCGCCTTGGCGCTTATGTTCTCCACGCCTAGAGGCACCTGCTGTCTCGTTGTCGTCCTAAAGAGGGGTCCGGTCAGCGTGCTGTTGGCTGACGTCTTCTTCACAACCCTCTCTTCTCTAATCTTCCCGCATGGCGTCCCGACGCTTGACTTTACGCTGGAACAATCAGAAGACTGGAATAAATACATGCGCACGCAACGCCGGATACTCAGCTAGTAAACTCAGTGCAACAACATTAGTTAAGATCTAAAGAACACATAAACCGTATTCCAGAGGTAAGAATCACTACATTAATAAAACAGTAGTACCGAGAGGCCTAAAGCACTTAGGAAGAGATAGTATGTGGCTCTCTAAAGTATCTCATAATTCTTAAGGAATCTTATTTTATCCAGGGGCCCTGCTTCCCTTTAAATATAGCCGGCCGCGGTGGTCTAGCGGTTCTAGGCGCTCAGTCCGGAGCCGCGCGACTGCTACGGTCGCAGGTTCGAATCCTGCCTCGGGCATGGATGTGTGTGATGCCCTTAGGTTAGTTACGTTTAAGTAGTTCTAAGTTCTAGGGGACTGATGACCATAGATGTTAAGTCCCATAGTGCTCAGAGCCATTTGAACCAACCCTTTAAATAGTCCACTGATCTGTCTTCTGTCTCTCACGTTTAAATTACGTTTACAAACTGTTCTCTTCTGTAATGTTGCTTTATATCCCTTGTACAGACAGGCTAAATACAGGTAGGCTATACATAACCTCCACGTTGCAGACTTTCATTCTATGTTTAGTACTGGCATGTCATCCGAAAATACAGACGCTTCTCTATCCATCAAAGGCTTCTTTAACTTTTTCACATGTGCCCTCTGTCTTGCTCACAGTCAAGCGTGTTTCCTCGTTCCTGCTTCGCTATTTCTCACTGTCTGTAAAGCACAAATTCTTGACAAATGTATTCAGTTTTGCTTGCATCATTTGCTATATTATTAAATTTGGTCCTTTAATCATTTCGACTGAAAAGTCGTGTCACTCAAGGATGTCTATTGGACCTTGAAGACTTCATTATTTTATGTCTCGAAGCTATCGATTCGTCCTATTGAGTTTTCCCTTGAAATTCTTAACAATCACGTCTTCTGCATACCTCGCTCCTACCTTCTTAATTTTCAAGCTTTCCTTAATTGCAAGATTTCGAGGGAGGTACCGATCTCTGCCGTAATTGGGTATTGAAATAATTCAATGGCGAAAGTTGAAAATTTGTAGCGGACTCAGACTCGAAACAGATTTCTCTCATTATGCGGTCACTTTACCAACATTGGCTACCTCAGCACGCTTTCCGGCCTATCCGAAATCTTACTTTATGACACACTACTAGGAACCGCTCCGGCATGGACGTTGGTTAGTAGTGTGGGTTCAGAATTTGTTTCAGCTTGAAAGGGTGCTCATATGCCAGGTAGCTGAAGCGGTTTAGGTGATCGCTCGCATGAAGTGACAAATAGGGATTCGGATACTGTTATGGTACAAATTTTCGCCTTTCGTCACTGAATTATTTCACTGTCCAACTGCGGTTGTCGTAGGTGCCTCCCTCGAAATACTGATACTTACGGCTACTGTATCGAAAACAGTGGTGTCAGTTCTATTGGAGGTGTCTGACAGAACAGGCCCGAGTCATATATAATACAGGGTTATTACAAATGATTGAAGCGATTTCACAGCTCTACAATAACTTTATTATTTGAGATATTTTCACAATGCTTTGCACACACATGCAAAAACTCAAAAAGTTTTTTTAGGCATTCACAAATGTTCGATATGTGCCCCTTTAGTGATTCGGCAGACATCATGCCGATAATCAAGTTTCTCCCACACTCGGTGCAGCATGTCCCCATCAATGAGTTCGAAAGCATCGTTGATGCGAGCTCGCAGTTCTGGCACGTTTCTTGGTAGAGGAGGTTTAAACACTGAATCTTTCACATAACCCCACAGAAAGAAATTGCATGGGGTTAAGTCGGGAGAGCATGGAGGCCATGACATGAATTGTTGATCATGATCTCCACCACGACAGATCCATCGGTTTTCCAATCTCCTGTTTAAGAAATGCTTTTGCTTTAGCCTTTTCTATAAGATTTTCCAAACCTTCGGCTGTGGTACGTTTAGCTCCCTGCTTGCTTTATTCGTCGACTTCCGCGGCTATGCGTGAAACTTGCCCGCACGCGTTCAACCGTTTCATCGCTCACTGCAGGCCGACCCGTTGATTTCCCCTTACAGAGGCATCCAGAAGCTTTAAACTGCGCATACCATCGCCGAATGGAGTTAGCAGTTGGTGGATCTTTGTTGAACTTCGTCCTGAAGTGTCGTTGCACTGTTATGACTGATGTGAGTGCATTTCAAGCACGACATACGCTTTCTCGGCTCCTGTCGCCATTTTGTCTCACTGCGCTCTCGAGCGCTCTGGCGGCAGAAACCTGAAGTGCGGCTTCCGCCGAACAAAACTTTATGAGTTTTTCTACGTATCTGTAGTGTGTCGTGACCATAAGTCAATGAATGGAGCTACAGTGAATTTATGAAACCGCTTCAATCATTTGTAATAGCCCTGTACTTCTAAAACTTCTTTTGTTTCGTAAATGTGACTCCATCCCATGTATGGAGTGCGGGACTTCGGCTGGTCGATTTCCAATAATAAAATACCAACAGTGTAATAAATAAAACCCAAATAACGGCTATTCGTATTTTATTATTGGTGTTCTATCATTGGTGGTCTTCTGTTTTAGTTTGCAGTTCACATCCACGAAATTATGGTCTGAATCCGTGTCAATCTCTGGACATGTTTTGGTCTTTAAATTCTAATTTCTAATGGTATTACCTTTATGCAATGTATCTGAAATCTTCTGGTGTTTCCCATCTCTTCCACGTATACAACCTTATTTCATGATTCTAAACGAACTGTGTATAATCGTAAACTTATATGCCGAGCAAAATTCTACCACGTGCCCACCAGTTTTATACCTCACCCCAGTCTATTTCCTCCTACTCCTTCCTCTTTTCAGTATCAAATTCTAGTCTCCCATCGAAATCAAATTTTCTTTCTACTTTAATATCAGATTACTGTCTTCAAGCTCTTTATATATTCTTTCTGTCTCTTCGTCATTTGTGAAGTTACTAGGTATTTAAGCTTGCACTAGTGTGGTGGACGTTCGCTTTGTGACTCTCTAGGCTACAAAAATTTTGTCACTATGTGGTTCGCCGGCCGGGGTGGCCGAGCGGTTCTGGGCGCTACAGTCTGGAACAGCGCGATCACTACGGTCGCACGTTCGAATCCTGCCTCGGGCGTGGATGTGTGTGAGGTCCTTAGGTTAGTTAGCTTTAAGTAGTTCTAAGTTCTAGGCGACTGATGACCTCAGAAGTTAGGTCCCATAGTGCTCAGAGCCATTTGAACCACTATATTGTTCACGGTAGCTTACCAGCATTTCTACTATTTAATTCTATCCGCTACTCCTTACAATGTTTGCTGAGAGTGTTGTGCAATCTGATATTTAAACAGTTAAACAGTTAAACGGAGGGCGGTTAACGAAATAAATTTATACTGAAGAAAATCAAAATGTATTTCTTTTAATTTATAACTTGATAACATTCCCGATTATAATGGTAAATTTAGACCAAATAACTCGCCGAGGTACTAGGAGGTATCAGATAGACTATATAATGGTAAGACAGAGATTCAGGAGCCAGGTTTGAAATTGTAAGACATTTCCAGGGGCAGATGTGGACTCTGATCACAATCTATTGGTTATGAACTGAAGATCGAAACTGAAGAAACTTTAAAAAGGTGGGAATTTCAGGAGATGGGACATGGATAAACTGACTAAACCAGAGGTTGTACAGAGTTTCATGAAGAGCATAAGGGAACAATTGACAGGAATGGGCGAAAGAAGTACAGTAGAAGAAGAATGGGCAGGTCTGAGGGATGAAGTAGTGAAGGCAGCAGAGGATCACGCAGATAAAAAGACGAGGGCTAGTAGAAATCCTTAGGTAACAGAAGAAATATTGAATTCAATTGATGATAGGAGAAAATATAAAAATGCAGTAAATGAAGCAGGCAAAAAGGAATACAAACGTCTCAGAAATTAGATCGACAGGAAGTGCAAAATGGCTAAGCAGGGATGGCTAGAGGACAAAAAATATCTCACTAGGGGTAAGACAGATACTGCCTACAGGAAAATTAAAGACACCTTTGGAGAAAAGAGAACCACTTGTATGAATATCAAGAGCTCAGATGGAAACACAGTTCTAAGCAAAGGAGGGAAAGCAGAAAGGTGGAAGGAGTATATAGAGGGTCTATACAAGGGCGATGATCTTGAGGACAAGATTATGGAAATGGAAGAGGATGTAGATGAAGATGAAATGGGAGATACGATACTGCGTGAAGAGTTCGGCAGAGCCCTGATAGACCTGAGTCGAAACAATACCCCGGGAGTAGACAACATTCCATTAGAACTACTGACGCCCTTGGCAGAACCAGTCCTGACAAAACTCTACCATCTGGTGAGCAAGATGTATGAGACAAGCGAAATACCCTCAGACTTCAAGAAGAATGTAATTATTCCAATTCCAAAGAAAGCAGGTGTTGACAGATGTGAAAATTACCGAACTATCAGTTTAATACGTCACAGCTTCAAAATACTAACACGTATTCTTTACAGACGAATGGAATAACTGGTAGAAGCCGACCTCGGGGAAGATCATATTGGATTCCGTAGAAATATTGGATCACGTGAGGCAATACTGACCCTACGACTAGTATTTGTGGACTTAGAGAAAACTTTTGACAATGTTGACTGGAATACTCTCTTTCAAATTCTAAATGTGGCAGGGGTAAAATACAGGGAACGAAAGGCGATTTACTATTTGTACAGAAACCAGATGGCAGTTATAAGAGTCGAGGGGCATGAAAGGGAAGCAGTGGTTGGGAAGGGAGTGAGACAGGGTTGTAGCCTCTCCCCGATGTTATTCAATCGGTACATTGAGCAAGCAGTAAAGGAAACTTAAATAAAATTCCTAGTAGGTTTTAAAACCCATAGAGGTTCGCCGATGACATTGTCATTCTGTCAGAGACAGCAAAGGACAGAGTTCACTCATGTAAAGGTCATGAAGATAAGTCAGTCTCTCATGGTAGTCATAACGGTTCTCATTTTTGAGAGTTTTGCATTGACATAGTATTTTCAGAAAACTGAAGTTTCCAAACGGATTCTATTTCTTGAATTTTTCCAAAAATTCTACCCAGTGGTCAAAGCCCAGGAAATTGACCGATTACGTTATGACACCTTGTCGATACATTCAATGGAGATAGGTTCTTCCACCACTTTAAATAAACAGTTTCTCCGTAAAAATATGTGTAAGAATCATAATTTCTGCTAAAACTCACAATATATTCATGATTGCTGCCACTATCGCTACCACCAATAGGTCTACATGCCATCCCTGGCAAGTTATCTAACCTTTCCTCAGAATCTGAACGACAACTGCTTTCCGTTTCGTAAGTTCTTTCCACGTCACTATTATTGTCTAGATACTCAGCAAGCCAAGCTTGAAAACGAACCTCAGAATAAAAGTAATTTCCTCTTAGACTGCTCGATGTCGGCGGTATTTCTGCCGCCATATCTGTAATGATACACCTAGAGCTAAGTTCCTTTATCCCACGATATTTGTAGCTATAAATTTTTTGGTTGTTTAAATATATGGAAAAAAATTTATCTGAGGAAATGTTAGAATTTAAATATGTAGAAAACAAATTATCTGAGGAAATGTTACGTAGCTGCTACGCCGCGGTCTCACAGACCGTTCCACGCAGAAATGATGGAACTAACAGTGGTAGAGCCGCGCGGAGTGGCCGAGTGGTTTGAGGCGCCATGTCAGGGAGTGCGCGGCTCCTCCTGCCGCAGGTTCGAGTCCTCCCTAGTGTATGGGTGTGTGTGTTGTTTTTCGTATAAGTTAGTTTAAGTACTGTGTAAGTCTAGGGACCGATGATCTCAGCAGTTTGGTCCCTTAGGGTAAAAAAAGGTAGAAACGCAACCTCTTCACTGCAGGGCCTCCACATTCAAACTGAAGGGTAGAGGTTGTACCTCGAATACTTCAACAATGGAAAGTGATAAGAAAATTTGCAGGTCTATGAGACCACTGCATGTTAGTTATGGTTTGGGGTTGTTTTGGGGGAAGAGAGCAATCAGTGTCGTCACCGGTCTCATCGGATTGGAAAGGAAAGGGAAGGAAGTCCGCAGTACCCTTTCAAAGGAACCATCCCGGTATTTCACTGGAGCCATTTAGGGAAACCACGGAAAACCTAAATAACGATGGCCGCACGCGGGAATTAACCTCCCGAATGCGAATCCAGTGTGCTAGCTACTGCGCCACGTAGCTCGGTCAGTTAAGGGTTAAAGTACCTCCGTAGTAACTTGTATTCACCTTCTGGAGCGAATTTTTCAGATAAATCCTTTTGGAACAAAGAAAATAGTGATCAGTGTCTTGATGCATGCGCAGTTTTTTCTGTCTCTGAGATTCTTAACATTTACACTCCAAGCTTTCGCCTTTGTAAGTGATTCCTACACAAATTACCGTGGTTCATTACCTGTTACGATGATACACATGAAGGGTGGGCCTCTAACGGCCGATCTTTACATGTATCTGCAGTGTTCATCTCAATACTGCAACCAAAATTTTTACTCACTTACCAAGTGATAAAAATTTTCTGACTGACTGCAATATTTAATTGGAAATCAAGTTAAGAAAATTTGTCCTTGACAACTAGGTAACAGGGGGATGGTGGGAATTACTGACAACTCTTTATCATTTTCCTTTTTGTAAAATAAATGGAAAATAGAAATTTCAGAATTCTACCATATGTAGATATTAGTTTGTAGTTTGAATGTAAGACTCTGCATTACTATCTATCGTCCAAAATGATTCGTGGGACATGTAACTAACTACTCAACTAACTGATATTGCTTTTGATGGTAAGTGCTTGAATCGGGCAAAAAGCGACAACACGTCTTCTTTTTGCGCAAATTTTCTGTTAGAATGAGATTCACAGTTGATTTAGGAATTCCAATGAGCTCCTCAATTAAGCTGGTAGGTGCGCAATGATTATTTTGAATAAATTCAGCCATTATTTAAATTTTTTCTTGATTCTACCGATGGTACTCCTGATCGCGGATCATCTTCTGTGCTCTCATTACTATAATGGCACCTTGCATAACCCATCCAAACGTTTTAATCACACACTAATTAACTAATAAAACAGTTTGTGTCATTTAAGAAGTGTGTGTTTCACTTTTACCGGAGTTGAATCAAAAGCTAATGGTTGCACGTTGCTTCATTGCTCCTGTTACAACCGAAGTTCAGAACATACTGGAGAAAAAAGAGGTCAAAAATTCCTAATGATATATAGGGAGAAATAAATGGTTAATTTTGGGTTTAGTATTTCAGTGTGAAATTGTCATCGTCCTCATCACATGCAGCGCACAGTTCATGAGCGCAGCATTTATTATCCACCCAGTCTTTGCCTGCAATTTCATAATCTGTTGAAACGATGTGGTATTTTGTTGTACTCTGCCAACTGAAATGCTAATCTCCGCAGCTCATTCGCTGTAATTCCATAAAATTGCTATTCTATTTCTAAAATGTGATTAAGAATTTCTTCATTGAACACTGGCTTTAAGCTGCGTATAACCTTTTTACAGCCAACTACACCTCAGTCCTTCCCGAGAACTCTTCGTTTTAGCGTATTTCGTGGAATACTGAATTGTTTTGGTGCTGCTAAAAAGACATGTTATCAATTTTTCCTGCTTCAATTATGTTTAGCATCGCAACAGGGTCCCATGTTGCTCTTTTTTCTGGATGTACACTCCTGGAAATGGAAAAAAGAACACATTGACACCGGTGTGTCAGACCCACCATACTTGCTCCGGACACTGCGAGAGGGCTGTACAAGCAATGATCACACGCACGGCACAGCGGACACACCAGGAACCACGGTGTTGGCCGTCGAATGGCGCTAGCTGCGCAGCATTTGTGCACCGCCGCCGTCAGTGTCAGCCAGTTTGCCGTGGCATACGGAGCTCCAGCGCAGTCTTTAACACTGGTAGCATGCCGCGACAGCGTGGACGTGAACCGTATGTGCAGTTGACGGACTTTGGGCGAGGGCGTATAGTGGGCATGCGGGAGGCCGGGTGGACGTACCGCCGAATTGCTCAACACGTGGGGCGTGAGGTCTCCACAGTACATCGATGTTGTCGCCAGTGGTCGGCGGAAGGCGCACGTGCCCGTCGACCTGGGACCGGACCGCAGCGACGCACGGATGCACGCCAAGACCGTAGGATCCTAGGCAGTGCCGTAGGGGACCGCACCGCCACTTCCCAGCAAATTAGGGACACTGTTGCTCCTGGGGTATCGGCGAGGACCATTCGCAACCGTCTCCATGAAGCTGGGCTACGGTCCCGCACACCGTTAGGCCGTCTTCCGCTCACGCCCCAACATCGTGCAGCCCGCCTCCAGTGGTGTCGCGACAGGCGTGAATGGAGGGACGAATGGAGACGTGTCGTCTTCAGCGATGAGAGTCGCTTCTGCCTTGGTGCCAATGATGGTCGTATGCGTGTTTGGCGCTGTGCAGGTGAGCGCCACAATCAGGACTGCATACGACCGAGGCACACAGGGCCAACACCCGGCATCATGGTGTGGCGAGCGATCTCCTACACTGGCCGTACACCACTGGTGATCGTCGAGGGGACACTGAACAGTGCACGGTACATCCAAACCGTCATCGAACCCATCGTTCTACCATTCCTAGACCGGCAAGGGAACTTGCTGTTCCAACAGGACAATGCACGTCCGCATGTATCCCGTGCCACCCAACGTGCTCTAGAAGGTGTAAGTCAACTACCCTGGCCAGCAAGATCCTCGGATCTGTCCCCCATTGAGCATGTTTGGGACTGGATGAAGCGTCGTCTCACGAGGTCTGCTAGTCCAGCACGAACGCTGGTCCAACTGAGGCGCCAGGTGGAAATGGCATGGCAAGCCGTTCCACAGGACTACATCCAGCATCTCTACGATCGTCTCCATGGGAGAATAGCAGCCTGCATTGCTGCGAAAGGTGGATATACACTGTACTAGTGCCGACATTGTGCATGCTCTGTTGCCTGTGTCTATGTGCCTGTGGTTCTGTCAGTGTGATCATGTGATGTATCTGACCCCAGGAATGTGTCAATAAAGTTTCCCCTTCCTGGGACAATGAATTCACGGTGTTCTTATTTCAATTTCCAGGAGTGGTTTTTCTTGGGACCTTGAAGGTTTTGCAAACGCTCGCAGAAGAACAGTATAGTGTATATTTGTTTTGTGTGTAAAACGATTTCTAATGTTTTAATTTCATTTGTCACACTAAGCATAAAATGTGGAATCAGCTACTTCTCGTTGGGACAAACAGATTGAAAATGAATTATCGGGGATAGTAGCCATTGTTAGGAAAAAGTCCACCTTGGCACTTTTCCCGACGTGCTGGCTGGCAAGTTTTCCCGATCTCAAGCCATGTCTGTAACAGTGGCTCACACGCGAAGCTTTACAGCTGAAGGAAACGACAGTGATTTATATTTTTAAACCAAAAAGCATTGCATGAACCTTGATATCGCAAAAACCTGTTACTCAGCATAAAGTTAGTAGAGTGATATGAGTGACTTACCTAACATCAAACAATCGAAAAATCGAAATGTTTCCACAGAAATATGACGGAGAAAGCTTTCTTTGTCTGTGTCACTGACAACACAAATGGTTTCGATCACAGCTAATTTTTCCGCTTCTCGGTAGGAAGCAGCACATCTTCAAGACATCAAATAAGCAGTGACCACTTTTCCCAACCTCGCTAGTTTATCCATCTTTAGGCCATATTCTAAAATACGAAGTTTCACGGGTTGGCAATGCTTACAACCTACACAAAAACTAAGGACGCAGATAAAACCTATAATACTGTGCTCAGTGAGAACAAACGTAACTTGAGTTCGATCTTCAAAACTTAGGTAAAGCGTAAATAACGCAAATGTACCGTAAGAAAAAGTGCAGAAAGGAAAACCAAGTAAACACGCGACATGAACGTCTGCTAACAAAGAGGGAAGAAGCAGTTGTTTGGAGAATATGTAAACAACAAGCAAAAATATCGTAAGTGAAGTGCACACTGACTTCATAAACAAAAATCCCGTTTTTAACCCAAAAAAAACAATAAATGTACATAATATGTATCCAATTTGCAGAGTAACCACAGGACATACTCTATAAATAAAAGTGTAACGTGTCTGGTGTACAACTCTCTTTCACGAGACTGCTGTAAACTTAAGACGTTGTTGTGGTCTTCAATCCAGTCCAGAGCCTGGTTTGATGCAGCTCTCCATGCTACTCTATCCTGTGCAACTTTCTTCATCTCCCAGTGCGTACTGCAGCCTACATTCTTCCGAATCTGCTTAGTATATTCATCTCTTGGTCTCCGTCTATGATTATTACCCTCCACGCTGC
The DNA here is from genome assembly GCF_021461385.2 of Schistocerca piceifrons. Classification (NCBI taxonomy): domain Eukaryota; kingdom Metazoa; phylum Arthropoda; class Insecta; order Orthoptera; family Acrididae; genus Schistocerca; species Schistocerca piceifrons. The sequence goes on along the minus strand of NC_060140.1, from coordinate 653,049,443 downwards.
CCTCCAGTACTAAATTGGTGATCCCTTGATGTCTCAGAAACTGTCCTACCAACCGGTCCCTTCTTCTTGTCAACTTGTGCCACAAACTCCTCTTCTCCCCAATCCTATTCAATACCTCCTCATTAGTTATGTGATCTACCCATCTAATCTTCAGCATTCTTCTGTAGCACCACATTTCGAAAGCTTCTATTCTCTTCTTGTCCAAACTATTTATCGTCCATGTTTCACTTCCGTAAATGGCTACACTCCATACAAATACTTTCTGAAACGACTTCCTGACGCTTAAATCTATACTCGATGTTGAAAAATTTCTCTTCTTTAGGAACGCTTTCCTTGCCATTGCGAGTCTACATTTTACATCCTCTCTACTTCGACTATCATCAGTTATTTTGCTCCCCACATAGCAAAAATCCTTTACTACTTTAAGTGTCTCATTTCCTAATGTCATTCCCTGAGCATCACCCGACTTAATTCGACTACATTCCATTATCCTCGTTTCGCTTTTGTTGATGTACTAACCAATAATAACTGATGATAAAGTTTCGATTAATATGAGCAGTCTGTGATGCCGGCACTGTTACATTTATAACAGAAGGTCGCGGAAATACCAAAATAGTTAAGGCAGGCATTCGTTCACAGATGGCATTAATGGTTTCGTGAATATAAAAATCGGTCACCACCCCTGTGGGACGGACTGTGTCCGAGCTTCATGTTGCGGTTGGGGTAGATCATTATCGGGCAGGTAACTGACCTCCCAGAACCGGCGAGCCAGAATTCGTGCAATAGAGAAGATCGTGAAACCGCCGCCCGGATGCGCTGGCGCAGGTAGTGGATGAGCGCCTCGGCGCCGCTGGGGCGGCGGCCGCTCTCCCCAGGGAGCCCTCCGCCGCCGCCTCCACTAAGAGGGGCCCGAGGCCGCCGCAGCGCGCGCTGACGCCACATCCCCCGGGATGCCGCCTCCCGCCAACACAGACTCCTGCCAGGCTCCTCTCGCCGTCTCGCTTCTGCACACTGATCTCCGACTTACATTGTCCAAATTCCGTGTAAGGTGTCTCACGGGAAACATAATTGAAAACATAACGAGTGTACCGTGACAAATTGTAGCTATAATGAGGACACGTCATAGTGTTACATGATTGCAAGCAAAATTGATTTCGACTTTCGTTATAGGTGACCCTCCAGCATTCATTTATTGTGAAGCTTAACTAATCAGTATGGTGAGGATTCAATGTTAACTTAATCGTCATACTTCCGATGAGATTTGTTCACGCTAATTAGCTGGTGGATCTGACAATGCCATTTAACAAACTTCCAAATCGGTTACACTTGAATCTTTACCTGGGTGATAAGTTGCGTTTCACAGTAACTGCATGCTCGATCTGTAACAAAAATTGAAACTGCTAGAATTTCAATATTTTCCATTTTACGAGCTACTATCGACAGCAATTAAATTTTTACTCTGAGAATGACATGTAACAAATGTAGAAATCGATTAAGACATAATCTTTACACGAATGTCGAGTTTCGCTTCACAGTAATTATATGTTGAAAGTGAGGATGAGCTGTAGCAATGATCTAAATTGGTTAAAACGTGCGTTCGCCCTGCTGAGGAATGACGCGTCACAGTAATTAGATGCTGCATCAGAGGATTGTATCTAACAAAGATGTAAATCGATTACAACTAAACCTTCAACCCACTAACTAAATTCCCTTTTCAGTAGATCCAAGTCGGTTCAATCCTAATGTCTGAGCCAGTGACGAGTTGAGCTACACTGTAATCACATGCTGAATCTGAGCATGACATCCAACAAAGATCGAAACTGAATGTTCGCCCGTTCAAACCGTTTAAAACTGAATGTTCCCCTAAATGACGAATTATGCTTCGCTGTAAATAGATGTCTAATTGAGAGTGACTTGTAACAAAGACTGAAGTCGGTTAAACTGGTTTTTCTCTCTGCTGTTTGTTAATTCTTTAAGATTTAACTTATCAAGCGTCCTTTCCTTTAGGCTGCACCGTGAAGATACACCTCCCCCCGCCAATTCATATTAGTTACTAGTTCAAGGAAACCGACCGAGGTGGCGCAGTTGGTAGCTCGCAGCACTAGCATTCGGGAGGACAAGGTTTCTAACGGGAGCCCAACCATCCCAATTTAGATTATCCGTGCTTCTTCTAAAGCCGGCCGGTGTGACCGAGCGGTTCTAGGCACGTCAGTCTGGAACCACGCGACCGCTACAGTCGCATGTTCAAATCCTGCCTCGGGCATGGATGCTTGTGATGTCCTTGGGTTAGTTAGGTGTAAGTAGTTCTAAGTTCTAGGGGACTGATGACCTCAGATGTTAAGTCCCATGGTGCTCAGAGCCATTTGGTTCTTCTAAATCACTCCAGGAAAATTGCAGGAAGGTTCTTTTGAAAAGCCACGGCCGGTTTCCTTCCTTATCCGTGTCACAATCTGAACTTGTGCTCGGTCTCTAATGGCGGGACGTTAAACCAAATCTACCTTCCTTCCTTAAATCAAGAAATGTGTTGTGGCACATTTCAGAACCTTCCGTCTAATTTTTACTGTAAAAAATTACTGTCCTCTCTTAACTTACCAACACACTGTGAAATTCGCCATGAAGTGCATGAAGCAAAATGTTGAACTTTTGCAGAAACTTGGTGTTAGTTACAATTGTTGTGCTTGAAAGTGAATCAGTTATGGAGAAAGGAGTGAGGGAGATTTGCAGTACCCCTCATATTATCCTTTGTGTATAATGAGCAATAATAAGAGAAAACAAGGAGAAATTTGGAAATCGGTTAAAGTTCAGAGACAAGAAATAGAAACCTTAAGGCTCTCTCATGACACTATCATTCTGTCATAGGTGGTATAGGACATGGAAGCAACTCAACACAGTGGACAACTCCACAAAATGATATAACTGAACTTCAGAAAAGTAAAAAAAAGGTGATGCAATGATATAGATTTAAGGCAGGCGATGCTGAGAGAATTATATTAGTAACTGAGATAAAGAAGTAGCAGTTGAGTTTCGTTGTTTGGACACAATAATTGCTGATGGTACCCAGTTAGAAAGAATATAAAATGCAAAGTGGCAAGAGCAAGAAAAGTATTTCTGGAAAAGAAGAAGTTTATAACATCTAGTGGATCAAATGCAAGCAAACTTAACGTTTAAAAAATAGTGTCACAGGGCAAGACTACCTAGCCACCATTGAGATTACATGTGCCATAAGATTTGGATGCAGAATGGGGAAGAGGTTCCAACAACCCTACCACAACAGAGGTCAAAAATTAATTATGATTGTAGTGTTGCACACGCTACTAAATATTGCATTTTCGAGCAACAACACAGTTATATTACGTGGCAGGTGTCATTAGAGCACAGTTAATAAAGTCATTTCTTGAAATAATGGATATATGTACTAGGTACTCATCTTATCGTGTTTCCCACGCTGGTCTCGTTGTGAAAACATGGCTCAATCGTCGAAAATCTAGGTAGCGATGATTCTAAGCTCGGATGCAAAGAGGCCTAGGTGTTATTCTGCGATATTCAAAAGCTTTATAGATGTGTTTCATAAACCATTCTTGAAGATGAAACTCTTGCAAGTTAGGACAATAGTGATGTAAAAAAGTAATTAGCGCTCCGAATTTAAGTTACACTTCTCTTTTTTTTTAACTTTTGTTGCAATATCACGTAACTCGTTCCAAAACATCAGTTCACAATATAAAACATACTTGAAAATATCTTCCTCACTGGTATAGTTCACATTTCTTTTTAACATGACCACCATTGCTTGACTCTCTAATAACCGCTTACGCGCCCAAAAGTCAGAGTTACAAGTACGTCAATAATCATAGTGACAAAAGAAAAAATACACATAAGAATAATATCATTGCAATATATACATATCGATGTATCGAAGTACCTCTACATTAATAAATTCAGATCTGAATGTTGTCAAGAAATACGTTAACTATTTTACAGAAACATAGTAGAAGATTGCTGGTATCGAGAGGTTGAGGTAAGGTTCCGTAATGGTCAAGTAATTCAAGTACCACTACAACGTGATGTATATACAGAGAGGCGGCAGGAGGAGATGAAATGTGGAAAATGGAGTAGGAGATGGACAAAAAGACGGGCAAGGACGAGTTAGAAATAAAGAAGGACAGAATCCGACGATTATAGGAAGTGTAGAGAGACAGGGATGAAGACTAGATGTATGTAGAGGGAGGAGGGACTTGGACTGAGAGAGGTTGGAGGAATGATTGATAGTCAGTGGACAGGAAGAAGAAAGAATGAGAGATGGACACAGGCAAGGGAAGGACGTTAATTGGTTGAGAGAGGGGGCGAAAAAGAGTTGGACAATTAACTGGGGCAAAGGGGTTTGAGGAGAGAGGGAAGAGGGGAAAACGCACAGAGAGAGAGAGAGAGAGACAGACAGAGAGAGAGAGAGAGAGAGAGAGAGAGAGAGAGAGAGAAGGGAGATGAAGACAGAACTGGGGATGGAGGAGATTTAAAGAGATAATGGAACTAAGGGAGATTTATTATGCATGTGGAATAGTTACATGGATTGTGGGCTGGTTGAACAATGTATGAGTGGGGGGGGGGGATGTTTGTGTGATATAAGAGACAGAGGTTGTGAGTAGGCTGGTAGAAATGTATGTAGGTGGAAGAGGGGCAGGCTTGATGAGGCAATGGATGTGCATTAGTCTGGAAGGAGGAAAGTGGAAGAGATCAGGGCAGGTGGTAGAAGGACTGGGTTAGCTGTTGGATGAGATTTAGATTTTGATGATGTACCGGGGAGAGTTACAGGGTGTGAGGAGGTATCTCGGAGAGTTACAGAGTGTGATGGGGTAGGTGGTAGAAACACAGTGTGAGTGACAAGCAGAAGTATTATTTAGTGGTGAAGCAGATGGAACAGGGGACAGAGAAAGAGAAGTGTGAGGGTAGATTTCAGGAAAGATTTAAATATTCCTTGAATATTTTGATGAAACAATTTGAGTAAGATCGGTATATACATAACACATTTGTCAAAGTGTATTGAAACCAAAGATAATGCCACATGACTGAGTACCACAGAAGCTTTCACCAGCCTTCTTGCAGTCATATGGCCGAAAACAGCTGACGTTTAGACCTTTATGTGTGCAATTTATGTGACATATATGTACATGTCTCCCCATGAACCATGGACCTTGCCGTTGGTGGGGAGGCTTGCGTGCCGCAATGATACAGATAGCCATGCCATAGGAGCAACCACAACGGTGGGGTATCTGTTGAGAGGCAAGACAAACTTGTGGTTCCTGAAGAGGGGCAGCAGCCTTCTCAGTAGTTGCAGGGGAAACCGTCTGGATGATTGACTGATCTGGCCCTGCAACACTAATCAAAACGGCCTTGTTGTTTTGGTATTGGGAATGGCTGAAAGCAAGGCGAAGCAACACCCGAAATTCTTCCCGAGGACAAGCAGCTTTACAGTATGATTAAATGATGATGGTGTCCTCTTGGGTTAAATATTCCAGAGGTAAAATAGTCTCCCATTCGGATCTCCGAGCGGGAACTACGTAGAGGACATCGTTATCAGGAGAAAGAAAACTGGCATTCTATGGATCGGAGCGTGGAATGTCAAATCCCTTAATCGGGCAGGTAGCTTAGAAAATTTAAAAAGGGAAATGGATAGGCTAAAGTTAGATATAATGGGAATTAGTGAAGTTCGGTGGCAGGAGGAACAAGACTTTTGGTCAAGTGAATACAGGGTTATAAATCAAATAGGGGTAATGGATGAGTAGGTTTAATAAGGAATAAAAAAAGTAGGAAAGCGGGTAAGCTACTACAAAAGGCATAGTGAACGTATTACTGTGGCCAGGATAGACACAAAGCCCACGCCTACTACAGTAGTACAAGTTTATATGCCAACTAGCTCTGCAGATGACGAAGAAATTGATGAACTGTATGATGAGATAAAAGAAATTATTCATGTAGTGAAGGGAGACGATAATTTAATAGTCATGGGTGACTGGAATTCGACAGTAGGAAAAGGAAGAGAAGGAAACGTAGTAGGTGAATATGGATTGGGGCTAAGAAATGAAAGAGGAAGCCACCTGGTAGAATTCTGCACAGAACATAACTTAATCATAGCTAACACTTGGTTCAAGAATCATGAAAGAAGGTCGTATACATGGAAGAACCCTGGAGATACTAAAAGGTTTCAGATAGATTATATAATGGTAAGATAGAGATTTAGGAACCAGATTTTAAATTGTAAGACATTTCCAGGGGCAGATGTGGACTCTGACCACAATCTATTGGTCACGAACTGTAGATTAAAACTGAAGGAACTGCAAAAAGGTGGGAATTTAAGGAGATGGGACCTGGATAAACTGAAGGAACCAGAGGTAGTACAGAGTTTCAGGGAGAGCATAAGGGAACAATTGACAGGAAGGGGGAACTAAATACAGTAGAAGAAGAATGGGTAGTTTTGAGGATCACGTAGGTAAAAAGACGAGAGCTAGTAGAAATCCTTGGGTACCAGAAAAGATACTGGATTTAATTGATGAAAGGAGGAAATACAAAAATGCAGGAAGTGAAGCAGGCAAGAAGGAATACAAGCGTCTCAAAAATGAAAGCAACAGGAAGTGCAAAATGGCTAAGCAGGGATGGCTAGAGGACAAATGTAAGGATGTGGAGGCGTATCTCAAGAGGGGTACGATAGATACTGCCTACAGGAAAATTAAAGAGACCTTTGGAGAAAATAGAACCATTTGCATGAATATCAAGAACTCAGATGGAAACCCAGTTCCAAGCAAAGTAGGGAAAGCAGAAAGGTGGAAGGAGTATATAGAGGGTCTATACAGGGGCGATGTTCTTGAGGACAACATTATGGAAATGGAAGAGGCTGTAGATGAAGATGAAATGGGAGATATGATACTGTATGAAGAGTTTGACAGGGCACTGAAAGACCTAAGTCGAAACAAGGCCCCGAGAGGAGACAACATTACATTAGAACTACTGACAGCCATGGCAGAGACAGTCATGACAAAACTCAACCATCTGGTGAGCAAGATGTATGAGACAGGCGAAGTACCCTCAGACCCGAAGAAGAAAATAATAATTCCAATCCCAAAGAAAGCAGGTGTTGACACATGTGAAAGTTACTGAACTATCAGTTTAATGAGTCACAGCTGCAAAATACTAACGCCAATTCTATACAGACGAAAAAAAAAATTGGTAGAAGCCGACCTCGGGGAAGATCAGTTTGCATTCTGTGGAAATGTTGGAACACGTGAGGCAATACTGACCCTACGACTTATCTTAGAAGGAAGATTAAGGAAAGGTAAACCTACGTGTCTAGCATTTGTAGACTTTCAGAAAGCTTTTGATATTGTTGACTGGAATACTCTCTTTCAAATTCTAATGGTGGCAGGAGTAAAATACAGGGAGCGAAAGGCTATTTACAATTAGTACAGAAAGCAGATAGCAGTTATAGGAGTCAAGGGGCATGAAGGGGAAGCAGTGGTTGGGAAGCGAGTGAGACAGGTTTGTAGCCTCTCCCCGGTGTTATTCAATCTGTATATTGAGCAAACAGTAAAGGAAACCAAAGAAAAAATTCGGAATAGGTATTAACATCCATGGAGAAGAAATAAAAACTTTGAGGTCCACCGATGACATTGCAATTCTGTCAGAGACAGCAAAGACTTGGAAGAAAAGTTGATCGGAATGGACAGTGCCTTGAAAGGCGGGTATAAGATGAACATCAACAAAAGCAAAACGAGGATAATGGAATGTAGTCGAATTAATTCGGATGATGCTGGGAATTAGATTAGGAAATGAGACACTTAGAGCAGTAAAGGAGTTTTGCTACATGGGGAGCAAAATAACTAATGATGGTCGAAGTAGAGAGGATATAAATGGCAGGCTGGGAATGGCAAGGAAAGCGTTTCTGAAGAAGAGAAATTTGTTAACATCAAGTATAGATTTAAGTGACAGGAAGTCGTTTCTGAAAGTATTTGTACGGAATGTAAGCATGTATGGAAGTGATACATGGACGACAAATAGTTTAGACAAGAAGAGAATAGAAGCTTTCGAAATGTGGTGCTACATAGGAATGCTGAAGATTAGATGGGTAGATCACATAACTAATGAAGTGGTTTTGAATGGAATTGGGGAGAAGAGTTCTTTGTGGCACAACTGGACAAGAAGAAGGGATCGGTTGGTAGGACGTGTTCTGAGGCATCAAGGGATCACCAATTTAGTACTGGAGGGCAGCGTGGAGGTTAAAAGTCGTAGAGGGAAACCATGAGATGAATACACTAAGCAGATTCAAAAGGATATAGGCTGCATTAGGTACTGGGAGATGAAGAGGCTTGCACAGGATAGAGTAGCATGGAGAGCTGCATCAAACCAGTCTCAGGACTGAAGACCACAACAACAACAAACATACGTACATTGATGTTGCCATGGATAAATAGGTAACAACATGTGAAAAATGATACACACGTCGCTGACAACAAATCGTACGACAGTTTCTTTCCATGAATAATAGAAAAGAGTGCTGTCAGAGGAATACCATACGATTTCCCCCGCCTTTCCACACCCTCCACCTACACACACACACACACACACACACACACACCAAAATAACGTGGGGTGATTGTTCCCCATGTAGTTGCCTAAAAAAATTAAAATTCAGTAAAGCTTACTTACACTTGAAGACAGTTTTATTATAGTATCGGTGCTCTATGAACAAAACAATTTACAAATGAACAAATTGAGCCAGCCGGTGTGGGAGAGCGGTTCTAGGCGCTGCAGTCTGGAACCGCGGGACCGGTACGGTCGCAGGTTTCAATCCTGTTATGGGCATGGATGTATGTGATGTCCTTAGGTTACTTACGTTTAAGAAGTTCTAAGTTCTATGGGACAGATGACCTCTGATATTAAGTCCCATAGTGCTCTGAGCCATTTGAACCATTTTTGAACAATTTGAAATATCCAGAAACATACACTAACAAATTATTCCAGACATCACTGTAGGAAATACTCCCAATAACTGTGTTTCCCCAAGCAATAGTCTTGCCAACTTCTTAAAAAAAAATATTATCTTGGTTGTCATTTACCCTTGTTTGAGTAGCTATGTTTATCACAGTAAGTTAGAAAATAAACAACATTTATCTACAGTCTCCAAAGGAAACAGATTAATACTTTGGAATGGATGTTCATACGAGACAATTAGATACACAACAACGTTCCTTGCAAAATCTGTGCGCGACCCCTTACTCCCACCCAGCACAGATCATACTAACATACTCAAAAATGGCTCTGAGCACTATGGGACTTTACATCTATGGTCATGAGTCCCCTAGAATTTAGAACTACTTAAACCTAACTAACCTAAGGACAGCACACAACACCCAGCCGTCACGAGGCAGAGAAAATCCCTGACCCCGCCGGGAATCGAACCCGGGAACCCGGGCGTGGGAAGCGAGAACGCTACCGCACGACCACGAGATGCGGGCTAACATACTCAATCGCACCTTTCAGACGTAGTGAAACGCTGGGTCATGGGACATCTTACCTCTTCGCTTATCATTCGGTTATATTCCGTAGTTCCCGGGTCTTCCTAGACACAGGACACTTTTGCCTATATGCATTGACATGTGGAAACTATGTAAGTTCGAATTTTGCATGATATAACTCAAAGAATTTCTTGGTCTCCTCATCGATATCATTTGATTTTCCTTCATGCGGAATAACATCATTTCTACAACTTCATATTCAATAGGACTTTATCGGCTATCATGCACCTTTAGATTCTTTCTGCCACTTTCTTCTTCATGCGGAGCATTACTACATCCTCTCTTTTTGTTGTTAACTTTGATATAACTTAATAATTTTGACCAACTGAAAAGCGAACTTTCCTCCAGTCATCTACCCATAAGGAGATAAATTAATGGAAAGTTTTTTTATACTGTTCAGCAATAGTCCGGATAAGTGCATGTAGTCCACGAAAGTTGCGTCTTGAACAGGTGCCAATTTCACCACAGGCTGCCAATCTTTCACACCTACCTATGGGTAGGATTCCTGGCTGTGTGGTAAACGGATATTTTATTGTGTTTATTGAGTTTATTGTGACGTTTTTCAGTTTTATTGTCGGAATATTGTTGGTTACCCTTCACATAGGTACATTTTTATAAATTTCAAAAAAATCGTTTACAGCTAAAAATAGGTACTTTATTCCACATCTAGCAGAAGGAAAGTGTACAGAACTATCCAAAAGAAACAACTCTCGTACACTGCAATGATTAATACTCTGTATTTCTTCTTGACACGATACCATGGAGTGTTTAACGCTTTGACACTTACCACACGCAGACAGCCGCCTGCAGGCTCTCCGTGGGACATTATATCACATACTCTGAATATCTCTACCATTTTTGTCCTCTGTTGGGACTTCAACTCACAATAAATGTAACTCCATTTCCTGGAGTATGGGACTGCGACCGTTCAATGTTCAATAAAAACAATACCAATCGCCATTATATAGGTTTATTTCTAGGCAACCAGTTTCGATGTTACACTACGTCATCGTCAGGCCAAAACTGGGGAGGATATAACACAGTACTAATTACATATTCAAATACAGAGCATATTGACTAAAGGAATCTAGTGTTGCATATTACTTTACGTAATGAGAATTATACAGTGAATGCAGAGCAATAAATCACATTAAAATACAAAGGGTATTGCTTCCAAGCTGGAAGTGTTACATGTAAATTTACTTAATTAAAGGAACTTAGTCTTAATAAAATTCCACAATATACTGTAATATACACTATTAGATTTAATTAATTATTCATACATACTGTAAAATCTTCAGTATCATCATAGACGTATTAATGAAACAGAAGTAACGTAACCACCAGTCCAGCATATCTATTATCTTCAAAACGTATGACTGTACGTGGCAGACGCTTGGTTGTCAAAAGGTAAAAGACGGCTAAGAGGAACCGACAAATCATATGTAAAACAGTACAGTGATCATATTTCAGGTGAAGTAAAGAAAAAGGGAGGTGGGGTTAGCTATAAGGACTGGGACTATTTAATGTAAGTATATACAAAGGATGAACCAACAAAAGGCATTGAAATTACTGAACCGCTACAGTTGTACTCAAAGGTTGTAGATAATATTCTACATGGGGGAAACACAGGAATACCCTACTATGACGACAGTAAGAGGTAAAAATCTAAATACGCAAGGTAAAAAGTATCTTTTCGTCTTTGCAAGAGATAGGCCTTAGATACCACAACCTAAATTATATATTACGTACATTAAACATTTAACATTTTGTAAATTTTTGAACCACCCTTTCCAACAAATTCGTTCCACTATACTACTGGGGAGTATCTATGGAATGCAGAAATCAACATTAGTCTCATTAGACGAAATCGCGCAAATACCATTATTAGACTAAATCACTATGGATATTAAGTATCCAATAGTGCTCAGGCAAACCAGGACGCTGACTGTACCAAATAGATCACAGGGGAACGCAAGACAAGAGGTCATCTGAAGCTCATCCACAAGATGTAAGTCTGACGCCAATGCACATTAGGTCCAATATAACGGCAATTGATATTGTTCATATTGAAAATTTAACGCACGATGGATATAACATGTCAGAGCGTCTACGTGATCACAGGGAAAGCACAGCTTCCAGTGATTTGTGTGCTTATTTTGTCTCCTAAACAGAATATTTTTATGAATTTTATTCAATCTGCACAACTTCTCGTACTTCTAGAATTTTATCCTCAGCAGATTCAGTATATGATGCCCCTTCTGCAGCCTGCTGTAAAGGATTTCCTTAACCCTAACCACTCCATTTTATATACTACATGTAGCTCCTTGTCAATAACTTCCTTCCCACCATCGTCTCATTCCTCAATCTCCCGTCTATACAAAGTGAGAGGCACCCACATGCCTTGCTCATACTGTGGCATCAAGCAGTCAGGCCTGCAAGATTAGTGGTCTGCCAAACGAGTGGATTCATTCTTATTTATCGAGTAACATGAACTCTAGTGCTCACACTTAAGTTACAAGTTATCCTCCTATATGATTAATACGCAACGGAAACAAGCATCTGACTATCAGTAATTTACAGAACTCTGACTGTACACTACGCACTGGCAATACCACATTTTCTTTTTGTCTCTTATTTAACGGCTTTTGTCAACACGTAGCCACCACACTGAATTTGAATGGCGCACACACTATAAATTTGGGACATTATGACAACATACAATTCGAAGGAAAAGTCCACCAACATTTTTCTTTTCAATATCTTATTTATTCCGATAAATTCTCCAACCTAAACACACAAATTCTACAACCTGCAACAATAACACACGAGAAATTCCGCCCAGTGGGCATGGCTTTAAAATGTTGAATCTCTATATTATGGTCTCGTAATTACTTTTAACGCTACAGTGCACTTTCTGGATAGGATGGTGGATCTTTTATTATACCTCACATTTCGACTCTCACAATCATCGTCACTAAACTTTCCTCCAGACCGAGCGGTACCGAAGGAACAAGCATAACCCAATGATATTTTGAAACTACCTCGCTACTCTCCCATGCAAACCACACATACCCAAATTACATGACATACACCACACTACAACATGAAATACTACACAGAGAATAGTCACAACATTATCACTTTCAGCTTTCCCACTTCAATTAATATTTATCCCAGTTTCACACGACACTGCCCCACTTCATAATTCCACTTTCCTACTGTGAACTCTGGAGATATATGCACGTCTTCCAGTGCAATGCAAGCCAAGTGGCATTGCTGGATAGGCGGCCGACTCACCTTGCTTCTCTCTCACAGTTTGAATCTAGTGTCACACGGAATCATATCACGCAGAGTAATATTAAGAACGTATTCATCACACATGCGAGACCTTAACTGATACCATGGATGAGTACTTCTCAGTATCTTTTGTCTCATACACAGTTTCAGACTCACACAGTTCTCACCACGTGGAAGTACTCGTCACTAATTTCAAGTCCTGCACACGCCATTTCTTAAATATTTCAACTTATGGTACACACGCTAGTAATTCAGCTTAACTTAAGCACACGGAAGTATTTCAACTTATTGCTACACGTGGTTTCATTGTGACCGTTGGTCACTTCCGAAGATTACTACAATTCCATTAATATTACCTGCCTGACATTTAATTCTCCCCACAAAAGTTCCTGAAATAGAGAAATTAATATTTCAAACAACTCTTAAATATTCCACAAGCATACCATGTCTCCACTCTTTCGTCATTACGGAGCACAACTAAAACAGGTCTTAACAGCACAAGATCCAGGGGCAGAGTGCTGAAACATGGCCGTTCTCCAGGTCATCTCCTATCTCTGTCGAGGTGGGGGAAGCACCTTGCTATCGTATTGGTCAGCCACATTTCAGGCGCTCAAAGCTCAGGTAAATTTCATCTCTTTGGTCCCACCAAAGGTGGCCAAAGGATCGACTCAAAGATGGTCATATATTCACATTCACTATCTGTGGTTAGCAGACGACCATACATTCATTCATTTCACAGATCTCACCAAACTGGATGTAGGGATTTACTTTGTGGGAGTGCACATTTGATCAATTAAATAAATAAGTTGTCATTCTTTCCCACACTGGTATCCAGCTTCGCTGTATTAATTGAAATTGAGTTATTTTACAAAAAAATGTGTTCTTCTGACAAAAATAATGAAGTATGTTGTACCTATTTTCAATGTCAGGCGGTACTGTACCCTTTCACCACCGGCTACCCATGCAGAAAAAAATGGCACGGTACTATCCTTGCAATGCGAGGGTAGTTCCGAACATTTTTTTAGGAAAGCTGTATTAGAACAAACGTAGCAAGTCATCAAAATAACCAGGAGGAGACCTTAGCCCCTGGTGACCTCAAATAGACGACCAAATGCTGTTACTTTACCGAAGTATTGACACAGTTGTTCCATTATTGTACTCTCCACAATCCGGAGTAACGTACACATACAAGTTTGCAACAATCCACATGACAAATAAAACATTACATCACACAAATAAAAAATAATGTTGAGATAAAAATTTGCTTAGTTACTGGGATCTTCGTTATATTTATGAGTAATCCAAACTTCACTAATTCTATGACAAATAAAATAAATACTAATTGTACTCATGAAATTTTAAGTAGCTCACCGTCCAAACACAGAACAAGTAATCTGACATTCAGAAATTGCGTTGTAATAATCTTTACACGGCAATGTCTAAATACAAAACAAAATCAACAAAAGAATAAATTTCGTACACTAGTTACACGTAGAATGTCAGGGTCCATACCATTACTCTAAAATATACATCAAACCTACAGAGAAATAAAACTGAGAAGAAAAACAATGAAATATACCACAAGTTACATACTGGTTACGTAATATAGTTTGGCTAAGACATAATGTCATACCTCATTAACTGTCATCACCTAAGCAATTGCCACAACTACTCGACAGTGAGTTTAACCTTATCCTTATCCACCAGTACAAATACCTGCTGCTGAGCCAGTCAGTCCATCAACTTTGATCAAAACACGCAGTAAATAGTTTAGCAATAAGTGCTTGAATCCACCAGTAGCTCTCGTATCTTACTCTACTGCTCATTTCTCTGTTGTCACACATTTAGACGACAAGAACTTGCATTTCGACTAGCCTTCGTTACACTTTAATGTGAAATATCACCACTGTGATATCGAAAATAAGTGGCTTCAGTCAACACACCAACAAGATCATTACTGTCCACGACATCAAAATGCATCAATTAATTCCGATATTTGTTGTGCAATGCAAACTCTTGTCCCCTGTGACAACCTTACTGACCAATTCAACAAGAGCCGCTACGTTAGTATTACGCCACCGGCTAATAATTAAAGCATAATTGTACCAAATATTCTAATAAACAAGCTACGTGAACTTGATAACTCAGAACAAACAAAAAACAAACACTAACTATTCTAAACACAAATGTTAATGAAATACAATTACACTTGCTGTCCCTTCAGGAATGAAACATATAAAAGAACATTTACACAATAACAAATACATTATTCCCTATCTTGCGAGTCACACGGAAACATTTCATTCTGTGATTTTCTTGGGGTCAAAAAGTTGCTGATAGTTTTCCTAGAAACACTGTCTCGGTATCAAAGCTCTCTTATGGTTTCCCGAACGAAAGTCTTTAAGTCACTCAAATTGGCATTTTGAACACGCACTGAACAGTAAACTGTATCTCACATTAAACACAAATGCCATAGTCACTCTCAGCGTACCATCCACACGAATCTGGTCGTCCAGAAATGGCCCTACAACTACTATTACCCACGGTTCTGTCCTTTCAGTTCATGGTGTAATTAAAAGTCGTAAGTTCCAACAAACAGCACTTATTCCCACACCAATTAAAGAAATGTCTCCTACTACAGACGCAAATGTCAATGTCCCACACTAGATTCTTGCGTTCATACAATAATTAGTCACCAAAAGACAACTGTCCTCTTCAAGAATACCAAGCGTCCCACATGCAATTTACAAAGCACACTTCACAAGTGACTGCCAAAAGTTTATGGATCCCACCGTCCAGTGGTCAAGACAAAACAAAACAATCGTCCTGTCTGCTAAAGACAAAATCTTTTCCACTACTCACAACGTGGAAACACCAGTCCTTCACTTTCCACCTTATGGAGACATACGAGTAGTCGTCTTGTATCACAGCTCCACAGTCCAGTACTAGTTAATAGTTGCTGGTAACAAATGCCCGCCGGACTCTGCGCCGCGTTGTTCATTCTGCCGTGGCGCCGCCGCGCGACCCGTTAAGCAGAAGAAACCACCCGCTGTTGCCTCCGCGGGATACTTTCCCCAGTCGTAAGGGTGGCAGAACTTATGAATGGCCAGTGGTACGTGCGTGTCGTCCCAGGCCGTTGACCTGCTGTAGCGGGCGCGTGGAGTGTACCCCGACCGGCTGTGGAGTGGGGAGTGCCGCGGCTCTGTCGCCCGCCGCCATGGCGACGTCAGCTCGGCCCGCTAGCGGTATGGGCGTTACGACACCCAATCAGTCAGACCCTTCCGTGCATCTCACAACATTACAGACAAAAGGATATATTTAAATACTCATTGATTACATGTATGATCTATTAGATACATTGGTAATAAAAGACTCTTTGTTCTAAAAAAAACATAAAATCGTACACCCTAGTTTTCTAAACATACAACATCAACACTTATCCCTTTTCTATACACAGCCCACACATGTGCTATTTATTGTACCTGTCATCCCTCATACAAAACATGAAAGTGTAAAAAAAAACAGAAAACAAAAGGAATAATAAACAATCTATACAGCTCATAATTACAATATCAAATAGTAGGCTACTCTAACATCTTATCACAGTGAAAATATTAGAAACTGTTTAATCTAAAACTATAATACACAGTGAACCTTTGTGCTTGTGACAGACTGAAATTAATACCCCTTGAAAGTGTTCTAACAAGAAAATAAGAAATAATCTACACAGCTCTCAATTACCTACCACATGTTATTAAATAGTAAACTACTTTAACATCCTAACACAATAAACATTTTAGAAACTGATTACTCTAAATCTACAACATACAATGCACCTTTGTGCTTGTGACAGACTGAAATTAGTATCTCTTTATACATTTTACTATATATAACAACATTTCTAAGACACGTATGTGCCATCCACATATCAGATGCTGACCTGACATCGAGGTTCATCCCAGTCAAACAATACACAATAATGTTTTAGTTATGGATCGGTAGCATCCACTTTACAGGAGTGTGCGCATTGATCACACTACTCTACGACTCTCACTCACCAGACATCACATTTTCCTTCTCGTTCAATCCATTTATACACTAACAGAATAGGTCTAGAAGTCAGCTAACCTTAACACCACCACACTCACGACAACATACCATACCTTTGCTCCCTTATACTCAACCACATAACACATGAAGCTGTTTCGGAGATAGCTTTCCAGTCTCCGAATTCGTCCTTTCACTCTGGCACCTCTCTCCATCGGCTTACCTCTGCATTCACTTCACCGATTATTCATCCTGCTAAATATCACTTAGAATTGCGACATTTCATCGAAGAACAAAAAAAACACAAATTATTCCTCCTGCAAAATAACTGTACACATTCTTGGTACCGTTTTGGTTAGTTATACTGGTACCAGACTTCAACAACAACAACAACAACAATTTTGCCAAATTGCGTATCTTATGGTAAGAATTAGATTTACACTTATATTACATCTTACGTCAGTATTCCACAACGTTCACCATCTGGATCTCATACTCCCTTTATATCCTTTCACATTGTGCAGTTGTCCTCATCTCTTCATTCGTATTTCGGCTCTCCGTCCGTCTATTACTCCATCATTTCCTGGTCTTCCTTCGCCATTCGCATCTATCTCGATTGCAGCATACACCGGCCTCTCTGTAACATACATCTAAGACATCTCCACATTATTCAATTCTACTCACCTTTATTTACCACTGTTTCATCTCGTCGAATCTCTCTTTATTAATCACACTGCTCCACGTCGCTTCTCTCCTTATATATATCACCTTTATCCACTACTATTTATCACGTCGTTTCTCTATCTACCATCTTTATCCACTCATTAATCATCACGTCGTTTCTGCTTGATCCTTATTCATATGACAAAAAATACGTACATACACCACTCTGTCGACTCCTGTTCATGACTCATTCGACCAGTCTATTCCGTCATACTTCCTGACATCCCGCCTGAAAATTCTTATGTTCGATTTTGACCCTGCACAACGTTGCACACCACAAATAAATACACTGACTATCTACCATAACTTGCCTACTTTCGATCTATCCTTAACTTTTCCATAATTTGATGTTAGAAATGTGATGAAGCCCATGAGATTGTGTTCCCTTGATCGTCTCAATCAGTACAGCATTTTCATGGACAATCCGCCTCACTCTGAATGGTCCACTGTACACAGTAAAGGATTTGTTAGTTAGGAATCTGTGCTTACATGAAAATTAAATGTGTGCAGAGAATATACAAGCTGGGAGAAATGGGCAGCCCAAGTGTTAGAAACTTTGGTGCTAGTGGTCTCTTTCCCTAACACCAGATTCTGAACAACCATACACAGCACCTCATTATAACAGTCACCTCGACTATGACATACTATAGATCAGATGGCAGCTAATCTAAAAACTTCAGTCACAATGTTGACCTTTTACATTACCTGTTAAGCACATGCCATAGTCAAACCGCACTAATTAAACTGGCCTCATTGGCATTATTACATAACTTTTTTTTTTCTGGCAACTGGTTTGTTTGAGGAAACTGTCCTTTTACTTTACTGTTCGAAATAAAAATTTGGAAATTTTGCTCTGAGAGACCAGCCTAACAGATGCCATTACTGGTGTTTTATTCTCTGATCAGAAGTAAGGTATTTGCATTCCTACATATTACTAGAGTTTGTCTGCTACATAGACCACTTTCAGTGCCAGCTGCATGTGTTTTAAGCAAGATGCTAAGGGCTGATATGTTGAATTAGTTTCTCCTATCCTTCAATCCATTACGACAAGAAAGAAATGCCTGGATTCCATGGTCTCCTGTAATTCTGATAGTTTCTGCTGTTCCTATCCTCGACACTATGTGACCTATGAGTCGTGTCTCCATTCACAATGTTGCTCTCAATACCCAGTTCCTGTGACAATTGTTCAAACGACGCAGAATCGTCTACGCCTCTCCCTGCTATCGCTATATCTCTGTGCAATTTCACTCGCAACTTCGTTATACAGATCCTAATGAACTCCCAGGTTCGTATAGCACATCCAAATATCTATTTCGTCTCAGCATTTCCTGATAGCACGACACTGGATCTCTTATACCACCTTCGTTACGATTTGGCATCATCAATATGCTTTGCTTAACCTGGTCCTGCCTACTTTTCGACCAGAATTCATTTAAAAACTTGTCACAAAATATATTGTAGCTACTACAGTCTTTAATAACTTCCTGCATTTTGGCCCTAGCCTCGTCCCTCAAATGGTTACACACAAACTTCATTTTGAGGAGCGGTCCCCACGATGAAGGTAATGAATCTTGAAATTGAGACAGCCACAGGCATCGATGATGGTATTTATCAGGATCCGGAAAACAAGTGTACGTTTGTACCGACACGAAGTGCCTCCTACATTCTTCTTCCGCATTTATGTTTTCCGACCTTGGACCATACCCAGTTGGGTTTGCCACCTGTTTTATCCGACACAACCGTTCTTCTAACACTCTGAGTTCGTCTTCCTCTTTCTGCCTATTTTTGTTTTTTGAATTTATCTCACTCTCCCTCTGCAATCGACCTGGTGGTGTTTCACCTTCGCTTCTGGACGCTAATTGCAACTGTGCTAGTTCTTCCCTATGTTTCCTATTTGTTTTTAATTGTGCCTCTTTAAACTGTAATAGTGATTGTATCTCCTCCTGGTCGGCATAAACCTCTCGCTGCCTACTATCAGAGCCTGTTTCGCCTCTTGTACCGCTCTTTTCTACATCTGCGCTAATCGTATTCATTCTGACCACTACCTCCGCAACTTCATCCCTGTGTTTATTTAACGCCACTTCCTGCCGGGTGATTTGAGCTTCCACGCTGTCTAATGCCCCTTGTTTATCTGCAAGTAAGTCCTCCACTACCTCTTTGATTCGCTCATTTGGCAACACGTCCCTATGTTCTGTAATATCACTCTCTATTGCAATTATTCGTACCTCCAAATTATTGGCTTTTTCTTTCACGGCGCCACATACTTGCTTCAACGCACCCAGATTTTTCTCCCCCTCATCTAACCGATTATTAACTGCAGGCAGACGATCATCGATAACTGTGTGTGGCTTCCTCATCGCCTCTTTATTTCCCTTATCCATTGCCTCCAATCTTTCCTTATTTGCTTCCAATCTTTCCTTAGTCTCCCTATCTCTCTCTTTATTATCTCTGTTCATCGCTTCGAATCTTTCCTTAGTCTCCCTATCCATCGCTTCCAATCTTTCCTTATTATCTCTATCCGTCGCTTCCAATCTGTCCTTACTTGCTTCAAATCTTTCCTTATTCTCCCTATCTCTCTCCTTATTCTCCCTATCTCTCTCCTTATTATCTCTATCCATCCTGTGTAAAAACTGCAGTAGCACACTGTCATTTGCTACTTTCGGTGCGCTCACCTCGTTCGCCTGAGAGACCGTAGCTTCGCTAAGGGTAGCTGCACTTTCACTGCATTCCTGACCTAGTCCCGGCTCGCCCGCATCGTCGGGAAAAGCCCCTGATTGTGAACAAAGCCCGCCGCTCAAAGGATCACCTTGCAGCGGTCCACTGAACAATTCAGCCCCTTCTGAGTGCTTGCGTCCCCGCTCATTAACCCATGGTCAACAGCTACTTCCTGCTGCACTGCTACGTCCACCCCAGCATCGCTATTCTCCATGGTGGCTACACTTTTCGACTGCGACCTAGTTACTACGGACATTACGCAAAAAAAATTATATCACGATCTTCCAGCCTAGGACGATATAGCAATTAATTACATAAAAAAAGTAAAAGATCTTCACCAATCCAGAAAGAAATTGCAAACCGGAAAAAATTTTACTTCCTATCGCTATCACAATACAATCCATTAAAAAAATCTTAACAGCAAACCCTAACAGCATGGAATCCTGGCAGGGTCGAAATTATGAGAGGCACCCACATGCCTTGCTCATACTGTGGCATCAAGCAGTCAGGCCCGCAAGATGAGTGGTCTGCCAAGCGAGTGGATTCATTCTTATTTATCGAGTAACATGAACTCTAGTGCTCACACTTAAGTTACAAGTTATCCTCCTATATGATTAATACGCAACGGAAACACGCATCTGACTATCAGTAATTTATAGAACTCTGACTGTACACTATGCACTGGCAATACCACATTTTCTTTTTGTCTCTTATTTAACGGTTTTTGTCAACACGTGGCCACCGCACTGAATTTGAATGGCGCACACAATATAAATTCGGGACACTATGACAACATACAATTCGAAGGAAAAGTCCACCAATATTTTTCTTTTCATTATCTTATTTATTCCGACAAATTCTCTAACCTAAACACACAAATTCTACAACCTACAACAATAACACGTAAGAAATTCCGCCCAATGGGCATGGCTTTACAATGGTGAATCTCTATATTATGGTCTCGTAATTACTTTTAACGCTACAGTGCACTTTCTGGATAGGGTGGTGGATCTTGTATTATACCTCACACTTCGACTCTCACAATCATCATCACTAAACTTTCCTCCAGACCGAGCGGTACCGAAGGAACAAGCATAACCCACTAATCTTTTGAAACTACCTCGCTACTCTCCCATGCAAACCACACATACCCAAATTACATGACATACACCACACTACAACATGAAATACTACACAGAGAATAGTCACAACACTATCACTTTCAGCTTTCCCACTTCAATTAATATTTATCCCAGTTTCACACGACACTGCCCCACTTCATAATTCCACTTTCCTACTGTGAACTCTGGAGATATATGCACGTCTTCCTGTGCAATGCAAGCCAAGTGGCGTTGCTGGATAGGCGGCCGACTCACCTTGCTTCTCTCTCACAGTTTGAATCTAGCGTCACACGGAATCATATCACGCAGAGTAATATTAAGAGTGTATTCATCACACATGCGAGTCCTCAACTGATACCATGGACGAGTACTTCTCATTATCTTTTGTCTCATACGCAGTTTGAGACTCACACAGTACTCACCACGTGGAAGTACTCATCTCTAAATTCAAGTCCTGCACACGCCATTTCTTAAATATTTCAACTTATGGTACACACACTATTTCTTAAATATTTCAACTTATTGTACACACGCTAGTAATTCAGCTTAACTTAAGCACACGGAAGTATTTCAACTTATTGCTACACGTGGTTTCATTGTGACCGTTGGTCACTTCCGAAGATTACTACAATCCCATTAATATTACCTGCCTGACATTTAATTCTCCCCACAAAAGTTCCTGAAATAGAGAAATTAATATTTCAAACTACTCTTAAATATTCCACATGCATACCATGTCTCCACTCTTTCGTCATTACGGAGCACAACTAAAACAGGTCTTAACAGCACAAGAACCAGCGGCAGAGTGCTGAAACATGGCCGTTCTCCAGGTCATCTCCTATCTCTGTCGAGGTGGGGGAAGCACCTTGCTATAGTATTGGTCAGCCACATTTCAGGCGCTCAAAGCTCAGGTAAATTTCATCTCTTTGGTCCCACCAAAGGTGGCCAAAGGATCTACTCAAAGATGATCATATATTCACATTCACTATCTGTGGTTTGCAGACGACCATACATTCATTCATTTCACAGACCTCACCAAACTGGATGTAGGGATTTACTTTGTGGGAGTGCACATGTGATCAATTAAATAAATAAATTGTCATTCTTTCCCACACTGGTATCCGGCTTCGCTGTATTAATTGAAATTGAGTTACGTTACAAAAAAAATGTGTTCTTCTGACAAAAATAATGAAGTATGTTGTACCTATTTTCAATGTCGGGCGGTACTGTACCCTTTCAAAAGCATCACCGACAGTATTCTCGCTTCCTTCAATTCAGCGAATACTATACTGTTTCACCTTCACATCATGTACAGCAGCCTTATTATTGTTACTGTTTAAAATCAGTCGTAGGTTGCACAATACTTCGCCAGTATAGGGCGTTAACAGGATATGTTGTACAAGGAAAAGTTTTCTGCGAAAAAGCATCAGTCGAGAAAGGTACGGTACCGAATAAGTCGTTCATGGTGTGGGTTCCTGTTGTCATGTTCTAGTTTATGAACCACGGGCAACGTAAGAGCGGCCATGTAAGTGGCCCTGACAGTAAGGATACTAGTTATTTTGGAATAAGGCTGGGCATCTCGTACATATTCTGAGTCGTGGTCACCTTTGTGCTCAGATGGCAAAGATTACCAAATCCACCGGTTAGTCCCTTAACCGTTAGGGTAAAACTCAATGGGACCTGGGCAAGTAAGGCTAGCAACCTGCTTCCCTGGTACTTTAACTATGATGCTGGCAACAGTCAGAGCTAAATGCCTCGGACCTTTAGAGGCGACGGAATCCCACGTCTAATTGACAAACCAGGGACTCCTAAGATACGACTCGGCAAACGAATGGTAACGAGATGGGGAGCTATTAATATCAATGGGGGCTACTCTGGTAAGAAGGTAGAGCTGGCAGAGGCTGCAAGTAAGATGGGGTTGGACGTTTTAGCTGTTAGTGACATTCGGGTAAGGGGTGAGAAAGAAGAGGAAGTGGGAGAATACAAGGTCTACATGTCAGGAGTCAAAGTAGAATAGCACAATGGGGTGTAGGGCTTTACATCAAGAAAGAAATGGAACCCAGCGTAGTTGCAATAAAGTATGTAAACGAACGACTGATGTGGATAGATTTGACAGTGCCTAGCAAGAAAATTAGGATTGTGTCAGTATATTCGCATTGTGAAGGGACAGATCAATATAAGATGGATAGTTTTTATGACGCACTAAGTGATGTAGTTGTTAGAGCAAAGGACAAGGACAGTGTTCTGCTCATGGGTGATTTTAATGCCAGGATTTGAAATCGAACAGAACGGTATGAAAAGTTATGGGTAAATTTGGAGAGGATATGGAGGCCAACAGGAACGAGAGACAACTCTTGGATTTCTGTGCCAGTATGGGCTTAGTTATCACAAACTCCTCTTTTAAAGGTAAGAACATTCACCGGTATACTTGGGAAGGCAGGGGAACCAGATCTGTCATTGACTGTATAATAACAGATCAGGAAATTAGGAAGGATGTGAGGGACATACGTGTTTTCAGGGGATTCTTTGGTGACACTGATCACTATTTAATCTGCAGTGATATTGGTATTGTGAGGCCGAAAGTGCAGGAGTTCACGTCCATATGTGGGAGGATAAGAGTGGAGAAACTTCAGAACATGGAAACCAGGCACAAGTACATAACAGTGATCTC
This sequence comes from Schistocerca piceifrons, assembly GCF_021461385.2. NCBI lineage: Eukaryota > Metazoa > Arthropoda > Insecta > Orthoptera > Acrididae > Schistocerca > Schistocerca piceifrons. The sequence goes on along the minus strand of NC_060140.1, from coordinate 653,025,306 downwards.
AGAAAGGTACTAGGTAGTTGAATGTAGTCAATTACAGTCATTGGAAAAGGAATGGACAAGGTACAGGGACACAGCACTAGAAGTGGCTAAAGAATGTCTTGGAACAGTAGTGTGTAAAGGTTGGATGAAGCAAACAGCTTGGTGGAATGACACAGTCAAGGCAGCCTGTAAAAGGAAAAAGAAGGCGTATCAAAAATGGCTACATACTAGGACTCAGGTAGATAGAGAAAGTTATGTTGAAGAAAGAAACAAAGCCAAACAGATACTTGCAGCATCCAATAAGAAATCTTGGGAAGACTTTGGAAACAGGTTGGAGACTATGGGTCAACCTGCTTGAAAACCATTCTGGAGTGTAATTAGCAGTCTTCGAAAGGGAAGGAAGAAGGAAATGACAAGAATGTCGGACAGGTCAGGAAAACTGATGGTGAATACTGTTCATGCCTTGGGCAGATGGAGGGAATATTTTGAAGAGCTCCTCAATGTAGGTGAAAATACGACCAGTAATGTTTCAGATTTCGATGTACAATGGGATAGGCATAATGATGGAAATAGGATACATTTGAGGGAGTGGAGAAAATGGTCAATCGATTGCAGTGCAATAAAGCGGTTGGGGTGGATGATATTAAGTCGCAACTCATCAAATACAGTGGAATGTCAGGTCTTAAATGGCTACACAGGAAAACTGAAATGGCGTGGGAGTCGGGACAGGTTCCATCAGACTGGACGAAAGCAGTAATCACACCAATCCTTAAACATGGAAACAGAAAAGATTGTAACAACTACAGAGGTATCTCTTTAATCAGCGTTGTTGGTAAAATCTTCTCAGGTATCGTTGAAAGGAAAGTGCGAGTATTAGTTGAGGACAAATTGGATGAAAATCGGTGTGGGTTTAGGCCACTTAGAGGTTGTCAGAACCAGATCTTTAGCTTACGGCAAATAATGCAGAAGTGTTACGAGTGGAACAGGGAATTGTATCTATGCTTTATAGATCTAGAAAAGGCATATGACCGGGTTCCTAGAAAGAAGTTATTGTCTGTTGTACGAGAGTATGGAATAAGAGGCAAACATTTGCAAGCAATTAAGGTATTTACATAGATAGTCAGGCAGCATTTAGAGTCGACGGTAAATTGAGTTCATGGTTCAGAGTAGTTTCAGGGGTAAGACAAGGCTGCAACCTGTTTCACTGTTGTTCATATTATTAATGGATCATATGTTGAAAACAATAGACTGGCTGGGTTAGATTAAGAAATTTGACCACAAAATAGGCAGTCTCGCATATGCGGATGACTTAGTTGTGATGGCAGATTCGATTGAAAGTTTGCAAAGTAATATTTCACAGCTAGATCAGGAATGTAAGGACTATGGTATGAAGATTAGCATCTCCAAAACGGATGTCAGTGGGAAAGATATATAAACGGATTGAGTGCCAGATAGGAGGAACAAAGAACAGGTGGACGGTTTTAAGCACTTAGGATGCATATTCTCACAGGATGGCAACATAGTGAAAGAACTGGAAGCGAGGTGTAGCAAAGCTAATGCAATGAGCGCTCAGCTACGATCTACTCTGTTCTGCAAGAAGGAAGTCAGTACCAAGACTAAGTTATCTGTGCACCGTTCAATCTTTCGACCAACTTTGTTGTATGGGAGCGAAAGCTGGGTGTATTCAGGTTACCTTATCAATAAGGTAGAGGTTACGGATATGAAAGTAGCTAGGATGATTGCAGATACTAGTAGATCGGAACAATGGCAGGAGGGTGTCCACAATGAGGATATCAAAGAAAAACTGGGAATGAACTCCATAGATGTAGCAGTCAGGGCGAACAGGCTTAGATGGTGGGGTCATGTTACACGCCTTGGAGAAGCAAGGTTACCCAAGAGACTCATGGGTTCAGAAGTAGAGGGTAGGAGGAGTTGGGGTAGACCAAGGAAAAGGTACCTGGATTCGGTTAAGAATGATTTGGAAGTAAGAGGCTTAACATCAGAAGAGGCACCAATGTTAGCATTGAACAGGGGCTCATGGAGGAATTTTATAAGGGGGACTATGCTCCAAACTGAAAGCTTAAAGACATAATCAGTCTTAAACGATGTTGTTGTTGTTGATGATGATGATGATGATGATGATCGAATAAGACTTAGAGCTGGTGACAGACACAGCAGCACAGAGGAAGACCTCGCGCGATACTGTAAACGCAGCCGGAGTCTCGTCCGTTTTCTCATACTGCATACATATGAAAGACAGGTACTTAAGAAAAATATTGGGTTAGTAGTAATTACAGGCGCCAGGCGGCGCTGCTGTCGTTTGTACCGTGTGATGACGGTGTAAAGTTGAAATACTAATGAACAAATTGAGAAAAAAAGAAATAAAAGCATAGTAAGGCGTATGGGAATGTACAAAATTCAGGGAGTGCTAGATGGTAAACAATGTACAGAGGTACAGAAAGACCTTAGGCTCAAATTCAAATGATGTAATAAAGTAAAATTTGCAGGGCAACGGAATGGAGATTAGACAACAAATTAAGGCTAAAAGATAACAATGAATAATACCGAAAAGAGAAAGTACAATAGCACACACATGACAAGCGACCCAGGCCCTGATAAAAAAAGAGCTAAAAAGTAATATATTTTTTAACAATGGATAACATATGTTCATAGAAAATTTGATTTTTTCCGGATAACTTATCGTTGAGTAACATGTGCATTTTGGCTTGTTAATGTAACAATTTCGGTCCCTTCAAGGAAATTGAGCATCTTTCCTGTGGGAGCTTAGTGAAAGGCCTTCAAGTTTCCGACTGTAGGTCGCAGGTTGCCATTGAATTTAAGGTGCTCAGCGAAGGCGGGAGCATACTTAACCTGTCTCTTCTTAGTGAATACATGCTCCTGCAAGCTGTTTTATAGGTCTTCCCGTCTGGCCGATATAAACTGCTTGACATTCTCAGCATTTCAGCATAGATACGCTCGAGGCGACGTATTTATCTTTCTGAGGTCTTCCAGTGTGAATCTGCTTATATTTTGACCACAAAATAGTTTAGCTTTGGCACAGGGCACCTTACCTAAGATGTACGCTTAGCAAGTCTTTAATTTTGAGGTGTAAGACTTAGAGAGAAGTAACTCACTCTCATCAACCCTCACACCCCCGCCCCCATAACTTATCCCTCTCCTTGTTTACACCGAGGTGGCGCTGTAGTTAGGACACTGGACTCGCATTTGGGAGGACGATGGGTCACAAAAACCCACGTCTGACCATCCAAAATTACATTTTCCGTGATTTCCCTAAATCGCTTAAGGCAAATGACAGGATGGCTCCTTTGGAGGAGTAATTCTGATTTCTTTCCCCGTCCTTCCCTACTCCGATGGGACCAATGCCTGGTCCCCTCCCCCAAATCAACCATCGAACCTTGAGCACAAAGTTCTCTATAGAAATTATCTTCTTCCTACCAGGCGTTGTAACTTTGTTTCATTATCCCTTGTAATATCAAACAACGCTTGAAAAGTGCTAAACTAATTAATATCAGTCCTAATACCTCCATTATTTTATTATTATTACTACTGGTGTTACTGTAATTATTATTATTATTGCCAATTACTATGGTTATTAATAATAAAAGGTATTACGCAGACGTAAAATATCGCAACACCAAGAAAAAGTTGTTCGACATAAACGAAATATAGTGGGCGGGTGTGTTAAAAATTTTCGCCAGTCGCATAAGAGTGGCGCTAGAAGCCCCACTATGAGAACGCATATGAGGTTTTATTTAAATACACGTTGTAACGGTCGTGAGCGTTAGTTACATTTCAGACTGGACGTGGTTAATTGATGTTAGTCAAGAATGCCTTTAAGGAGACAGAAGCACCTTATCAGCATCTCACTGAGTTTGAACGAGGTCGCTGGCTGCTGTGGCCGAGCGGTTCTAGGCGTTTCAGTCCGGGACCGCGCGACTGCTACGGTCGCAGGTTCTAATCCTGCCTTGGGCATGGATGTGTGTGATGTTCTTAGGTTAGTTAGGTTTAAGTAGTTGTAAGTTCTAGGGGGTTGATGACCTCAGATGTTGAGTCCCATAGTGCTCCGAGACATATTTTGAACAAGGTCGTGTTAGGGCTACGAGAAGCTTTCTGTGATACCGCAGAAGGACTTGGCAAGATGTATCCTCTGTACATGATTGCTGGCAGCAGTGGTCACGAGAATGAAGGGTACCATGAAGACCAGGTTCCGGATGGCCAAAGGGCACTACCGAGAGTGAAGACCATCGTGTTCGGGGTATGGCTCTAGCACATCGTACTGCATCTGCAGCAGCAATTTGAGCAGCAGTTGGCCCCACACTGACACAGCGGTCATAAATCAGTTACTTCAAGGACATCTCCCAGCCAGACGCCCCGTAGCGGGCTATACATAATCCAGAATCATCGCCATTTGCGACATCAGTGATGTTAAGAGAGATATCTTTGGTAGACAGAATGAAGGACTGCTATGTTTTCTGAGGAAAGCTGGTTCTGCCTTGGTGTCTGTGTAGATCTTGTGTTGGTTAAGAAGCCTGCAACCAACCTGTTCGAGTGCCATACACACTGGACCTACATCTGGAGTTGCGCCATAGCGTGGGATTTCGTATGACAGTAGTACTCTCCTGGTTGTCCCGCGCACCCTGACTGCAAATTTGTACGTCAATCTCCTGATTCGACCTGTAGTACTTCCATTCATGAACAGCATTCCAGGGAGTGTTTTCCAACAGGATAACGCTATCCCACGTAACGCTGTTGTAGCCCAACATACTCTACAGTGTCTCGACATGTCACCTTGGCCTGCTCGATCACCGTATCTATCTCCAATGGAGCACGTATGGGACACAACTCCAGCGTCATTCACAGTGACCATTAACCGTCTCTGTATTGCCCGACAAAGTGCAACAGCCATGGAACTCCATCGCGAAAAAGGAGTACGAACATTCTCATCCTTGCGTTCAACACTCTCGTGGTTATATGGGGCGTTAATGCACCAGAATTTCACATTTTCAATGGCCTGTCTCGTGCATAAATTAGCCTGTATTTTTCAATGTTAATGATTTACATATTGTACCTAGACGAATGACTTCCCAGATGTTCATAACTCTATATTAATAATTTTTTGGTTTTGCGACTTTTTCCGTCCTTGTATTATTGAAATACCATTTTATTTTATTTTGCATTTTATTTTATTTTATTTTGGTTCGTGGTTTGAGGGGGGGGGGTTGTTTGGGGAGGAGACCAGACAGCGAGGTCATCGGTCTCATCGGATTAGGAAGGGACGGGGAAGGAAGTCGGTCGTACCCTTTCAGAGGAACCATCCCGGCATTTTCCTGTAGCGATTTAGGGAAATCGCGGAAAACCTAAATCAGGATAGCCGGGCGTGGGATTGAAGCGTCGTCCTCCTGAATGCGATTCCAGTATGCTAGCAACTACTTCACCTCGCTCGGTTTTGTTCGTGGTCAGATGTAAGAGAGCCTTAAGACTCAAATGTGGTTGGTATCAATAGGCAGTAAATAAAAAACTGTAAACCATAAATATTAACGTAAAATTACGATCTAAGAGTCGCCACAGCATGCTATCGAATAACTCTGCTGAAATTGACAGCCCAAGGAGAACAACCTTGTAATGGTAAACTCTGCCCTTATACGGGAATGAATTGTACCACCGTACGTTCCACATTTCTCAAGTTTGCCGCGATGTGTAGCCGCGATGTCTCAGGCATCTTGTCACGGTTCGCACGTTTCCTCGCGTCGGAGCTTCGAGTCCTACCTTGGGTATGGGCGTGTGTGTCGTCCTTAGCATAAGTTAGTTAAAATTAGCTTAAGTAGTGTGTGAGCTTAGGGACCGATGACCTCAGCAGTTTGGTCCCATAAGACCTTACAACAGATTTCCAAAAAATAATTTTCCCTTTTTGCCTGAGTTCCTCCTGTTTCCCGATTGATCTACATCTACAGATAGAAAGCTACCTGACGGTGTGTGGCGGAGGGTACTTTGAGTACCTCTATAGATTCTTCCTTCTATTCCAGTCTCGTATTGATCGCGGAAAGAAAGAGTGTCGGTATGCCTCTGTGTGGGCTCTAATCTCTCTGATTTTATCCTCATGGTCTCTTCGTGCGATATACGTAGCAGGGAGCAATATACCGATTGACTCCTCGATGAAGGTATGTTCTCGGTACTTCAACAAAAGCCCGTACCGAGTTACTGAGCGTCTGTCCTGCAGAGTCTTCCATTGGAGTTTACCTATCATCTCCGCAACGCTTTCGCGATTACTAAATGATCCTGTAACGAAGCGCCGTGCTCTCCGTTGGATGTTCTCTATCTCTTCTATTAACCCTATCTGGTACGGATCCCACAGAGCTGAACACTATTCAAGCAGTGGGCGAACAAACGTACTGTAACCTACTTCCTTTGTTTTCGGATTGCATTTCCTTAGGATTCTTCCAATGAATCTCAGTCTGGCATCTGATTTACCGACAATCAACTTTATATTATCATTCTAGTTTAAATCACTCCTAATGGCTACTCCCAGATAATTTATGGCATTAACTGCTTCCAGTTGCTGGCCTGCTATATTGTAGCTAAATGATAAAGGATCTTTCTTGCTATGTATTCGGAGCACATTACACTTGTCTACGCCGGCCGAAGTGGGGAACTGTGTCAAACGCCTTGCGGAAGTCGAGATACACTGCATCTACCTGGGAACCCGTGTCTATGGCCGTCTGAGTCTCGTCAACGAATAGCGCGATCTAGGTTTCACACGATGTCTTTTTCGAAACCCAGTCTGATTCCTACAGAGTAGATTTCTAGTCTCTAGAAAAGTTATTATACTCGAACATAATACGTGTTCCATAATTCTACAACTGATCGACGTTAGAGATATAGGTCTATAGTTCTGCATATCTGTTAGACGTCCCTTCTTGAAAACGGGGATGACCTGTGCCCTTTTCCAATCCTTTGGAACGCTACACTCTTCTAGAGATCTACCGTACACCACTGAAAGAGGGGGGCCAAGATCCTTCGCGTACTCTGTGTAAAGTCGAACTGGTATCCCATCAGGTCCAGCGGCCTTTCCTCTTTTGAGCGATTTTAATTGTTTTTCTATCCCTGTGTCATCTGTTTCGATATCTACCATTTTGTCATCTGTGCGACAATCTAGAGAGGGAACTACAGCGCAGTCTTCCTCTGTGAAACAGCTTTGGAAAAAGACATTTAGTATTTCAGCCTTTACTCTGTCATCCTCTGTTTCAGTACCATTTTGGTCACAGAGTTTATGGAAATTTTGTTTTGATCCACCTACCGCTTTGACATCAGACGAAAATTTCTTAGGATTCTTTGCCAAGTCAGTACATAGAACTTTACTTTCGAATTCATTGAACGCCTCTAGCATAGCCCTCCTCACACTACATTTCGCTTCGCGTAATTTTTGTTTGTCTGCAAGGCTTTGGCTATGTTTATGTTTGCTGTGAAGTTCCCTTTGCTTCCGCAGCAGTTTTCTAACTCGGTTGTTGTACCACGGTTGCTCTTTTCCATCTCTTACGATCTTGCTTGGCACGTACTCATCTAATGCATATTGTGCGATTGTTTTGAACTTTGTCCACTGATGCTCAACACTGTCTGTACTTGAGACAAAACTTTTGTGTTGAGCCGTCAAGTACTCTGAAATCTGCTTTCTGACACTTTTGCTAAACAGAAAAATCTTCCTATCTTTATTGATATTTTTATTTACGGCTGAAGTCATCGATGCAGTAACTGCTTTACGATCGCTGATTCCCTGTGCTGCGTTAACTGTTTCAAATAGTTCGGGTCTGTTTGTTACCAGACGGTCTAATATGTTTTCGCCACGAGTCGGTTCCCTGTTTAACTGCTCAAGGTAGTTTTCAGATAATGCACTTTAAAACTATTCACTGGATTTTTTGTCCCTGCCACTCGTTATAAACGTTTGAGTTTGCTAGTCTACCCAGAAGTATAACATGGCCGGGAAATCTACTCGAAATAAATTCGAAATTTTTCTTGAGGTGCTCTGCCACAACAGCTGCTGAGCCAGGGGGCCTATAGAGACAGCCAATTACCATGTTTGAGCCTGCTTCAACCGTGACCTTCACCCAAATTATTTAACATTTCGGATCTCCGTCAATTTCCTTCGATACTATTGCACTTTTTATCGCTAGAAACACGTCTCCCCCTTCACTGTCCAGCCTGTCTCTGCGGTATACATTCCAATCAAAGTTCAGAATGTCATTGCTGTTTACATCTGGTTTCAGCCAACTTTCTGTCCCTAGTACTATGTGAGCATTGTGACCGTTTATTAATGAGAACAGTTCTGGAACCTATCTATAGACGCTCCTGCAGTTTATTATTACCACATGAATATTGTTACTCCCTGTTGCGTTTTGCCTACTACTGCCTTGTCGCGTCTCAGGAGGCATTTCTCTTACCTAAAAACCCCACATGTGCACTCCACACGTACTCCGCTACCCTTGTGCCCCTTCCTGGGTGTAGTGCACGACAGCCCTATTCAGGGGGACCCTATATTTCTCCACCCGATAGCGGAGGTCGAGAAATTTGCACCCCAGATCTCCGCAGAATCGTCTGAGCCTCTGGTTTAAGCCTTCCACTCGCCTCCAAACCAGAGGACCGCGATCGGTTCTGGGAACGACACTACAAATAGCTAGCTCAGATTCCACCCCGCGAGTGAGGCTTTCCATCTTCACCAACTCTGCCAACCGCCTGTATGAACTGAGGATGATCTCTGAAGCAAGGCGGCAGAAGTCATTGGTGCCGACATGAGCAATAATTTGCAGTCAGGTGCACCCAGTGCTCTCTATCGGCGCCGGCAGGGCCACCTCCACATCCCGGATGAGCCCCCCCCCCCCCCCCCCCCCCCCCCACGGCAAGCAGACAGAGTGAACACTGGCCTTCTTACCCTTAAGACTCTAATGTGGTCGATATAAATAGCCAATAAATAAAAAACTGTAAACTATAAATTTTCACGTAAAATTAGGATGTAAGAGTCGCCTCGGCATTCTCTCAAAAATTTTGTTCTGCTCACATGCATCTTAAACAGGTCTCATTGACTTATCCGTTTCCTTTAAATAACACAGCTTCAACTGGGCTCCACGGCATCTCATTCCAGTATTTTGTTTAAACTGAAACGAACACCCACCCTATTCGCAAGTGTAAAAGGAAATGGTTTTACTTTAATTGGTTCGTGTTGGTACAACTTTAAGCTTGTATTCGATATTCACCAAATTAGCCTGTATTTCACAATAAACATCCTCATACCATCTAAAGAAATCAAACAGTTCTCCCTTTTGAGCCCCCGTTAAATTCTCGACTGAGTCGAGATTTCTCATGATTTGTCCGCTCATACACTGTGCTCTGACCTGTGTCTTCTCCATGTGTGCGATACTCTTTCTGCCTGAGACGATGTGTGTACGGTATCTATCGTTTTCTCCTCGAACACCCTGAACCTCTCCCCTCTATTCATAGCAGTTCTGCATTTAATCCTGATATCTGTGCAAAGAATTGCTTTCCAAACTAGACCACTCAGCACAAAACAACTTACCCTAAATTCTGCTTTATTACTCGTAAAATACCAAAGAAAGTACCTTGTCTAGCAGGCTTACTTCACTGGTAGCCATTTTTATTTTATTCTTATAACGAATAATAACTTGACCGTTACTCCTTGTTTTGTTCAAGAAATTATTCTGGTGTTTATAGATTGCTTCCCAAATCTAAAATAGTTTCAGATTCCACTCCGTGGACAAAAATGTCAGTGACTCATTTGTCTCTCTCACCAGACATTTCAACTCCAAGTAATAGTTTTCAGGATCAGGACCTTCTTTATCTGTTCCTATTACACAAGTCTCAATACAAGCTACATACCTGATCTCCACATCCTCTTTAAATAAGTCACTGAAAATTACTTGAACATCACGACCACTCCTGAAACTCTCAAACTTTCTAGCCGTTCTACACAAATTTTTCCCGCTATTTATAAAGTAAAGACGTAATCATTACGGCACAGCATTTGTAGTCTGCCGTAGCGAAATTTAGTACGTCTTTCCACATCCATGTCGTATTGACGTGCTTGTCAGTAACTGACGTCTCACCTACCTCTACGGAAACAGAAGTTCGCAAACCATCATCGATAATATCAGTTTCAGTAGTAATTCTACACATTCATCATTTACTTCAAGACGAGTCCTGCACGAGAGCAATTCGTCATTAATGATACTCGTGGTATGAACCGCCTCAAATGAAGCATGAATCTCGTTGACGTTTATACCAGACAGCTGCAACCTACTGACAACTATCTCGCCTCTAGCAGATGTGCCAGCATTCACGCTACCATCAACAGCGAACCACTGCTCATCCGCTTTTTGAATTCATCGGTTTCACCTCCAACTCCATCCAGCTTAGCAGAGCAACCCGACAGAAACTTCAAACTAAAATTTTCACATGATCTGCCTCTTTGAAAATGAAAATCTTTCGAAATATTTGCTTCCCTTTTTGCCACAGATTTCTGTACTACCTGCTCAGATATTTCATCCCTACTGCAATGCTCCGCTCGTCTTGTTCACAATTTTGCCATCTTGGATCGCGTCAATGGATACTTATGGTTTTCCTTTCATCCACTTAAGTCTTCTGCCGCTCGTTTTATTATTCTGAGTCCGTCATGCTTTTTGCAGATGTTTTCCTCCTCGGAACCTGGACGTGGCGCATCTTAGTTTTCCGAAATTCTGTTGCTGTTTTGAAGTCATTTCTTAACGGAGCCGACAGATTTGTTATGCTGTCCGCTTTAATTCACACTACGTGAAAAACAATTATCCTATTGACCACGATTTTGTAGCCTACTCTTCCTAAGACTAACGTGTTTATTATTGTGATCATCTTGGACATTATACCCTGGCCGATTATTAGAACTACGTTGCCTGATCTGGTGCCAACTTCGCCCTAGTTCTGCCCTATTATTACTACTGATCTGAAATTCGGAGCATGATTTTGCTGTGAATTGTGATCTGGTTTCTCAACGAAATCGTGTATTTCATCGAACGAGTTTGACCTGATTTTAGTATCTGTGTCCTGACATGCACTCGATTTCCCCAATGATGTTCTACTCAAAATCACTAATCTATTCATAGAGATCCTTTCTACCTTGTTAACTTTCATACAAATTTGTTCCATGAGCTCATTGATGGTCTTCATGTCTGTTGTAATAGACATAACGTATTGTCTAATTTGTCCTTGTTCTCTGTTTTCAATTGATCCACATCAGTTCTTATACAAGTTTTCATATAATGGCTCTGACCACTATAGGACAACATCTGAGGTCATCAGTCCCCAAGAACTTAGAACTACTTAAACCTAACTAACCTCAGGACATCACACACATCCACGCCCGAGGGAGGATTCGAACCTGCGACCGTAGTGGTCGCGCAGTTCCAGACTGAAGCGCCTAGAACTGCTCGGCCACATCGGCCGGAAAGTTTTCACATAAAGCAACTCTTATTAATATTTCGCAACTCAGTATTCATGTTACTTACCTTCGTATTCATATCTTATTTCAGGTTCCTGAGACTAACAAGTAAATTATTACATGCTTTGCAACTGCTTGTAAGAGTAATATCATTTCATCACCATGATCCCCTTTCCGTGCTAGTTCGGATCCTTTTACAGTCACTGTTCTTACGACACGTTGCATGACAACGAATTCTACGTGTTTCCTGGTATACACGGTTGGGAGTCCGCGTTGATAGATCAACAAATGGAAGAACTTTATAAATGGTGAGATCGTGGGCACGTGATAATCTCTTTTTGGCATCTCAAACTATAAAGGGCAAAATTATCAACAGATGTGGAAAAACAAAGAGTAAACGAAGAACGAGGAAAATTTACATGGAAGAGAATAATAAGAGGGATTGGAATGACGGAAGACACCAAAAACAGTACAAGTTACCAGCAGATAAGGAAGATTCACAGGAAAACGGGAATGTGGAAATGGTTCAATCTGTATCTGTCCTAAATCTGATCAATCGAAGAAGAAGAAACTTATATTTTCTTTTCTGATTTTCCTTAACTAGGTGCATAAATTTAAACTGAATTTCATACACACTTACGGAAACCGGCAAGCTACACTTTGATGTCTGTACGTGATTGCTGTACTTTAAGGGGAGGTTACTATCTTTGGGTCGAAAAAAGCATGTTCTTTGAGAATTTTTTTTCTCGGGATGTGTTATACATAGCAATGTGAAATTTGGTCAAAATATTTAATGATATTTGCTCTACAAACTGAAATTTTTTTGACCGGAAATGTCGAAGAGCAAAGGCGAAAGTGCCGTCGGAACGAAACAAAATTTCGATGTAGATCACCACGCGCGTTATGTCACAGGTCAGCCGGCTCGTCTGAAATCAAAATTGAGTTGACGTTAGCGAAGTATATAGGATTCTTTAGGAGTTGTAACTCGCTTCAGTTATTTAGACCATAGGAGACAAAATGGCGGCTATTTGAAACAAAATAGGGTTTTCTTTAGCGATTTTTCAAATTCGTTGGCCAAGTAAAAATATTTATAGTTGATGGATCGGAATAAAAGTGGTAAAACTCCTACAAAATTTAGTTAGCTTCGTCGGAAATAAAGAATCATGCCAATCGGTTCACTAGATTTGAAGTTACCACACCGCACGATAAAAAAAAGTAATTTTGAGAACAACTCGTTTATAGTTTTGACTACATATAAATGCAATATTATGCAACTTACGTTCAATCTGCTATTCCGGGTCCATAAACTAGTCCTTCCTCTTCCTCATAGTGGGCGGTCTGCTCGATCAGGGCCATCCTGCGCTACTCCAGAGATGCTCGTACGGACGGTGACAAGCGGTTTCCGGCGGCTTGAATACGGTGGTCGTCCGAATGCTTGGCGAACTGCGTCGAATAGAGTCCCAGAGTGACGTCCATGCCCGCATCTCGTGGTCGTGTGGTAGCGTTCTCGCTTCCCACGCCCGGGTTCCCGGGTTCGATTCCCGGCGGGGTCAGGGGTTTTCTCTGCCTCGTGATGGCTGGGTGTTGTGTGCTGTCCTTAGATTAGTTAGGTTTAAGTAGTTCTCAGTTCTAGGGGACTGATGACCATAGATGTTAAGTCCCATAGTGCTCAGAGCCATTTTTTAGTGACGTCCATTGTTGTCATCGTCTTCACAATTGCTGAATACCCTTCGTTGAAACTGCTCACTGGCAGGAAAGTGGCAATCAGTCTTCGCACCAGTATGAAGATGCTTGGAGGCTAACTCCCAAACAGACGCGTTCAACTTTCGTTTTAATTTTGTGTGTTTTCTCCCAAGTGCCGGTACAATAACTCGTCCTCCGAAAGGACCTCATAGATCGGATAAATCACTTTCTGAACTTCTTTGGAGAGCGGCTGGTCGTGTTTATATTCGTCCGGATGTGCGGTAGCCTCTGCAATGCGCCACTTGCACCAACTAGTTTTCCCAGCCGGACAATTTAGGTGTTGTGGGTGGTCATCCGTCCAACACTTGAGGAAATACGTTGCCGAAATTGCCAACTTTATCTGTTCCACTGAATTGGAAAGCCGTCGTATTGCTAAGCCATCGTACGTCGTAAGCTCCTTGATCACTGGATCACTTGATCCTTGGGCAAGAACATACAATAATCTTCCGCGGCCGCAAAGTTGAAATTCCCGAAAAAAACTGGTGCGTGAAAAAGGCCGATTTCAGGCAGGTGTATTTTTTTTTTTTTCAACCACGAATAACAAACATTTCTGTTCCGTATTCGGAAAAACCGTTTGAGGGGTGAATTCAAACACTTTTAAGGACCCAAAAATGCAATTTAAAAAAATCAATTTTTTGGACCAAGAGGTAGTAAACCTCCTCTTGAATACGTGACATTCTTTCGGACGGTCGTCACAAAAACAGGACGGGAAGAAACCCTAATATTTGGTGAAGTGGGAAAAGGCCTGCAGCGTACTTTGCACAGTGATCTATACTGTTCTATGCAGATGAATGTCACCCGACTCGCACCTTTTACATTTTTAAGCTATTTATGTGATAAATTTAATGTTCTTAAGTATTAATGTTCTGTACATTTACCAAAATAGTTAGGGAATGTGGTGTCATGTGCTTGAAGATTTTTCACAAGCGCAAATGTGTTTTAGTGTAGGTCATTCGCCTCATACGTAGAATGTATCCGTGCTGTGCTGCGAGGCTATGTGTTTTTCGGCACATAATGTGACCTACTTAAACGGGCTGCATGGCGTTAATAATGACGGGCCGAAACAGATTACGCATTACCGGGGCGGCTGTCATCAGTGGGGAGTAATTGACCCGGAGCAGCAGTAAACAACGCAGGTGCAGCCAGTGCGCTGTTTACTGTTTGGCAGCTGTCGCTGCGTGCGCTGTTCGCAGTTTATCTTCCAGTACTCCGGTACGCCTGTTTCCCAGTAAGAGCCAGAAAGAAGGCAGGGTAGGAGTTTGTTGCTCTAGTGTATGAATGCCTACCGCGGTAGTTGGAGCACAGATTACATTTTCTGTTGCATCGCTCATCAGAATAGTCATAGATATCCTGAAACCCAAAGTACAAATCTTATTGTGGTATCACTGATGATACAAATGATTATTTCAACAGTGCCTGAAAAAAGTGATTTTCAACAAACTTGAAGCCGTAATAAATTTGTGACATTGATTCGCAATAAAAAAAATCCATGCCACGTTAGCTGCATTAGGTATGAAGATATTACCTGTTGATGAGACACGAAAATTTGTGCCAGACAGTACTCAGTCTCCGAATTCCCTTAACTCCTTAGACTGTCCGAGCATTCTTCAACAACTAAGAGAAACTACCGTATTTCATATTGTCTGCAACTCCATTGTTCGCAACTTTATTGGTATAACTACCAAAGGGATTTGAAGAGACAAACGTATTCAACGTTAGTATTATGAGCGTCATTTAGACCATTCCTGCTTGTACTACTTATTTTAAACATTGGGGGAACAGATATAGGCAACGATCTTGCAGCTATACAGCATTTATGAAACTTTTCTCTTTTTCTCACGTTACTTGCGTTTGGTATGTTGATATTACCTATTGACGACACATGAATGTTTGTGCCAGACTGGGACTCGAACCCGGATTTCACACAACTTGAGAACAGTCAGACTTCAACTACCCAAGAACACTTCCCGAACTCACCAAACCTAACATATGTCATAGTGTCTACAGGTCAGTCCTGGAAGCATCCTCGGATAGTCGAAGTCCTTAATGTATGGCAATCCTCCATCCACCTCCCACTCGCCCACCCCGTGACAGGCGGGATATCCATGTTCGATTACTGGACTGGCACTAATTTTTGTGTGTCATAAATAGGAAGTATTTTCACATTGAATGAGTACTTATCTTGAATATACGTAGTATTTACATTGAGCATGTTTGTTTCGATAAAATACTGTGGTGGGAATCCAAATACAATTGCGAGTGATGCGGCTGTAGGCAGTATGACACACAGAAGTTTGGGTCAGCCGTGGAAGTGTGTTCGGACAGGCAAAGAAATTAAGGCGAAATCCGGTTTCGATTCCCCTGTGGCACATATTTTCATGTATCATCAGTGGTGATAAGTTATATATCTAATGCAGGTAATATCAGAAAGATTCCGCAGTTGCAAGTAAGTTTCATGTATATAATTTTCTGGACAGTTTAATACGACACTAGGATATAAACAGTAAGTAAGGTGGTGGTGGTAAATTCCTATGGGACCAAACTGCTGAGGTTATCGGTCCCTAGGCCTACACACTACTCAATCTAACTTTAACTTACGCTAAGACGACACACACACATGCCCGAGGGAAGACTCGAACCTCCGACGGGGGAGCCGCGCGAACCGTGGCAAGGCGCCCCAGCCAGCGTCGCTATCCCACGCGGCGGTAAGTAAGGAATGAGAACATATTACTCTATAATAATTTGGGAAGGCTTACATAACAACTTACAGTGTTGTCGCAAGAGATTTATTATTAAAAATTGCCCTGTACAAGTAATTGCAGAATCTCTGAAACCGAAGATGCAGTTCTCGTAACGGACAAACAAAACTAAAAAAATTCTTACGTGTGACTGCAGTTAGACTAGACTGTCGCAGTATTCTGGCAGCGAGATGGTGTCGCCATATGAGCTGATTGATAAAAGAAGAAACCATGTATTTGGGCGTAATGCCTAGTGCCGACATGTCAGTTTGAAACGAGAGATCAGAGAAGGCTGTGAAGAAGACGTCACCCAATTGCACGTTGACCAACCTCTCTCTAGGAAGACAACGTGACGTCAGTGCCCTCCATTCCAAGAGGAGGTAAGCGCCACGCCCATTAGTCGCAGCCCACTTCTACAGCAGCATCAAGATCAGGCACTACAAGACCAGCGACTTAGGAATTGAATATAGTGAAGAGATTTCTTATTTTCATGCCACCCTTGGCTTGCGACACTTCAGTGTTTTTGTCAAAAAGTGGTTAAAATGGCTCTAGGCACTATGGGACTTGACATCTGAGGTTATCAGTCCCCTAGACTTAGAACTACTTAAACCTAACTAACCTATAGACATCACACACATCCATGCCCGAGGCAGGATTTGAACCTGCGACCGTAGTGGTCGCGCGGTTGCAGACTGCAGCGCCTAGAACCGCACGGCCACAACGGCCAGCTATTTCTTTGCGTACTACGGGAATATGCAATAAAAATGTGGGTTCCTATTTTAAAAAAAAACACAGTTGATATCGTTTGACCTATGGCAGCGGCATCTAGCGGGCCAACCGTAGTGCCATCTGGTTTCCCCCTTCAAGCTAGACGAGTTTGGTTCTTTGTAGTTTTTTCGTTTGATGCTTATTTCGTGAGATATTTGGGACGGTCACGATCTATTCACCAAACAATAATTAAGTAAAATCTTCCTGCTTTATTAAATTAAATTAAAGTCTCCATAATTTTCACTTTTCTAAGGTGTATTGCCTAGTTCATCTCTTAATTCCCCACTAGCTTACTTTTCTTTGTTTCAAGCTATGCTCAACAACTGTAAGTGTCGTTTCGTTGAAGATGTGTGGCCTGCATTTGAAATAACAGGTGAAGCCTAATAATTACGAGCGTAGGGCATTTGGAGCGAACATCAACTGAGTTCGGAAACCTAGGTGGCTAAGCGTCTAGAGTGTCAATAAATTCTCCATTATTAATCATTCATTTATTAATTATCACAATACTGGGAAACAGTACTGCTCTTAAGATGTATCTCCACAGTGTTGTGTATGTAGTATATGAGACAGCTTAACACATCGGACATTTAACATATTTACTTACAAAATGTAGAAATTTAAAGTTCTCGGAATATTCCTCGGGAATGCTATGATATATCCAAGGCTGAACTGGCCTTCACTTTCTAGCGGTTATAAGACCCAATCACTGGTTACTTGTTAACACTAATAGCTTCTTATGATATAGATGTATTCTCACTGCAGGTCTTCAGAACGTACGGGGGGGGGGGGGTGGGGGGAGGGGGGGTGAAGCTAGGGTGAGCGACGTCTTAACCCTTTGTGCGTTCACATTTAGAAATAAAAATTGGAGAAATTTTTTTGCGATGAATATTTACTGTATATGTTGCACATATGCCATATCCATTGGAAAAAGTTCTTTTGAAAGCTATTGGTTAATAAATAAAAATAATGATTCACAAAATGGCAATCAGTAGAAAATTACAATAATAATTACTGAAAAAAAAATGCATACATAACTGTAAGTTGGTAAACTTACCTTATCTTTCTTTTCCCTTCGTCCTTGAGGAAACTACGTAAAGTTGGTTCCATAACCAAGTATTTCACTATACACAGAATAAAACTAAACACAAACAGTTATTGTTCAGCTCGCAAATGCAGTAACATAACTCACGTACACTTCTGTTCTGCACTTCTAACAAACGGCGAGTCACGAAAGCAAACCGCCACTGTGATCTGTTGGCCAAACTTGGAACTTATGTGAAGCGATGCTAAACGCTATCATTGAAGCATTGGGAAGCTTAAAAAATGCCAGGAATACTTAATCATGCCATTTGGAATCGCAGACCGCAGAAAAGGGATAAAGGGAACTTACCACTGAAGCAATCGAATACAATGACTAATTCGCAAACGATGGTCCTCCGATCGAGTTTGTGGCCCCAACACTTCGGAGTCGGCGAGCGTTGGGGGAGAGCGCGGCTCGCCGAGGGTTCGCTGGCGGGGAAGCTATCGACTTAACGGGCTGCCGCCGAGATATGATCTGTTCTCCTGAACTCCATATACGCTCAACGATGACACAGTTGCAGAGTCGACACCGCATCTCCCCCTCCCCCCTTCCCTCTCCCTCAAAACTACGAATGCGAGAAACCGATTGATTAAAGCCGATACCGGTATTTCAGTTCTGCAATAACACCAGTGGTTTGTATTTGTTTAGTTCATAAAGGGTTATTTTCAGTCATTATTACTAACTAAGAGGGGAAAAATAACGGCATATCAGTTTCCAAAAGCAGCCATTTGCTAAAATATTTGGGTTTTCAAATAGAAAACGGGTCTTTGCTTGATGTCTAGGAATTTTACTGGAAGTAATTAGCAATAAAGTACCGAAAATCGGTTTTTTTCAGAAAACATGCTACTTTGAGCGGTTTTAGCATCAGGGATAAACTGGAGACGAGAACAAATGGGGGGCAACCGGAAAGTATTTGTTTCACAGTGATAACCACCATCCCCTACCCACAAACTCCAAAAATTGCTCACCATCGTCAAATAATGCGGGTGCTTACGACGACGTGGGAGGGATTGTGGAGGTCTGTGCCACTGTGGAGCTGATGGAGCCTGGCTTGTTGTGCAATGGCAGGTAACTCCTAACAACCCACGTTCCGACATTCGCCTTGGGAACCTGCGAGACCATCTGCAAAGAAAGCCCGATGTAGGACGTCCATTCCAATGGCACAGGACGGATGCAGCTGTGGAGCTCTGCTGAGGACGCCCGAAGACTGTACAGCTGATGCATGCTTGATGTCTGTCCACTGACATCACTGTTAACGGCGACGGGTGCTGTGTCTGCGTCAGCAGCTGCCCTAGGCGGCCAGGAATCGTTCTTCTCTTGCAGTGACAAAATTTACTAGTAACGAAAGTAAAATTGCAAGATACCAGCAAAAGTGAAAAACCAGTTATTAGTCTACACAGCATTCCATTAAATGAATTTCTTTCCCTAATCACTTACAGAACTAAATTTCACTTATAAGCAGTGCTGTACGCTGCTGAAGAGTTACATTAATAACAGACTTAGGCAACATGCTCATAACCAGCGAGCGTAACCTACTGGCATCAGTTGACGAAATAACTTCAAGTCGCTTCGACAAGGAACATCTTAGCCGTAAGATACACAACGCTTTTCAGCCATCAGTACAAGCTCCAGGATTTACGAGCATAATTATGAAGTTATCTAGGACACATGGAAGAAAATATAAGCACACTCTCAGAACAAATGAACGGACAAAGTTTATAAAGGAACCTGTTCAGATTTCCACAAACGAACAAAATTTAACTACTTGACCTAGACCTCTAGCAATTACCCGTGCTGATTAAGGTAGCGACTCAAAAAAACCATTTAAAATGTATCAGAGCATCTTATACCTGTCTTACATAATTAGGGAATTATTTAACTACTATGAAAATTCTCAGTCACCAAAACATGTCCGCACTCAGCCCACTTTAATTACTTCAGTAGTATAAAGCACAAATTTTATCACAGCCTGGGTAACTACACACCAACTCGTTCCGGTCTCTCTCTCCTTTCATTTATTTTCTTTTTCCCTTTAAATCCTCACAGTGCCAGACAACGAGAGCGCGCTAAGGCGGCTACGTTTTCTTCCCGTGAAAATAACAGTACTCCGGAGGAAATTTATTAGAGATAGACTCAAATGGCTCTGAGCACTATGGGACTTAACATCTATGGTCATCAGTCCCCTAGAACTTAGAACTACTGAAACTTAACTAACCTAAGGACAGCACACAACACCCAGTCATCACGAGGCAGAGAAAATCCCTGACCCCCGTCGGGGAATCGAACCCCGGGAACCCGGGCGCGGGAAAGCGCGAACGCTATTTCATCAGAGCTCATCATTAACCAAAAAATGTCACCGGAACAAGCAGACATATCAAGCTGGAACCACAGGATGTCACGACCCAGGTGACAAGCCCATTATCGCACTCGCGTATGACAACAGCCACGTCCTCCTCCCAATGCTAACATTAGGAGTTCGGCAATATGGGCATGCTCCATCCGTTCGCCACTCCACACCGCAGCAGGAACACAACTACCAGAGGAGCACTCCAGAGCTCATGCCTTCTGAACGGACGGCAATTAGCTGTGATTTTTCTCTGCTGGTGGCTAAGCAAGTGAGGCATTAAAGTGAACATTAATGAGCCTCCACTCCCCTCCGTCATACACCCCCCCGGTCGCAACCAAAACGTTGACCCCTATCGCATATGAAGCAAAGAGGACACTCGCTTTTGTTGTAAGACATGCTCATCTTACGCTGTCCTCACGCACAAGATTTCAAGTAAAGTCAGAATAAAGCGAACATGTTTTACAACAGACTTTAAGACCTCAAGATGACAGCGTAGTCTTTTGAGACCGGTTGTGTGAAATTAAAAATATTTTATGCGATCTTAGCTGTTGAATAGTTTTTAACAATTAAACAGATAGCCCTTCAGTTCTCTCAAAATGAGAAAATTTAGTCAAAGGTGAATTGCTCTGCCGCATCAGGCCTCAATTTACTCGATAACAACATCAACATGGACATCTCCAGAAAGCCAGCCACGAGACAAAACTATTCCAGCGTCTTCTTGCCACTACCCCAACAACATAAGCTTGCCTTCTTTGAGTCCATAGCTTTCCAGGTAGCGGAGTTGCCACTTTGTTAAGCATCCATTACCGCAGAAGTTGGAAACCTAAGATATTTTTGCTAAGTATGGTTGTATTATTTGCATTCTAAACACTCTTTACGAAGCAAAATAGTCAACAAAGGCAGATAACATTTTAGTAGCTTGTCTGATTACGAAATTAATTAGGTACGATTGCCCTTGTTGGGGAACTTTCCCTGTGATCTGGCTTTCCTCTACTGGGGGACGGACGTGTAAGTCGTGTTATCTGCAAGAACCATACATGCGTAACGAGCAGCCGAACAAGAATAAGTTATTGAATTCTAGTGCTCACCCACTCCAAAGCAATGACTGTCGAGCTGCTTACACTATCGAAATTGGCAGGACTTTTAAAGTCAGGTTCCATGAACATGTGTTGAACAAAAACGACCAAGTAAAACATAACTAGGTCTTCCGAGAACATCTTAAGGCTAGGGGAGATCTGGCACCTACGCTAGAGAATTTGACATGGCAGATACGCAATGTAGATGTATTCCATTTCGTCCACTCAAAATTACTTCCCAAGGTCCATACATACATTTTATTCCTCTGCATTATTTTAGAGTATACTTTACACACTTGAAACATTAAATTGTACTTACCGCACTCATTAAACCCCGTTTTATATCAGCATATTACTTATATTTCTAATAAGAAATTTTATTGATTTCAAACTGTTCGCTTCTATAGCTTATGACTATATTTCACTGTTAAGATAACTCCATTCTAATTCTCTTTTCATGGCGCCATATTGTGTGACAGCACAAGTACTGGGGCAGTGTACGTTGTCAAGCATTTCGTTAGTAAAAGTAGCATTCATTCAGGGGCAAACTTCAGCGATTTATGACTTCCTTCAATTCCCCTTAACGTATTGTCAATGCTAATTTATTTGTGACCTCATAGTGACTGATTTATGATAACCCCTGAGGATAATCCATCTTTGAGAGAAACACCCCCACCTCTCCCCTCTTCTTCCACAAACATCTGGGAAGTCCTTAACCCCTCTCCCATCCCCATCTCAGAGACAAGAACACTTTTGCTACCAAATCAACTGACTAATCAAATAAATCGATAAATTAATGAAGTCATCCCCTGTGATAAATCCCACAGCTCCATTCCCACCACCATCTGCGAACTTTTCGAAATAGGACTCAGTCTGTGTTGGAGAGGAAGAGCTTCATGATATGAAATTGAAGTCAATGTCAATTACATAGCAGAGGCTATACTGTTTACTTATAAAATTCTGTTTTCATAGGTTAGATCTCCTTATTTGGCAGGAAAAGTTCACATCCAGAAACTACATGTCCTAATTATGTAATTACACAGCTAGAGATCGGAGATGTTGATTTATTGGAAAATTTTCGTGTTTGTGCTCATCCTGACAGGAAGGGATTGACTGAGCTAGTGCACAATGCCACAACCAGAGGAGATCTTAGCCCTCTGTCCCCTTCCCCCATACCTCATCCTTCCCCACCCATCCCAAAAAAAATTGGCGGGAAGGAGACTTAGTGCTGCAGAGGCTGAATCTTATGACACAAAATTCAGATCAATTTTGATATCATATTTATGGATACTATTATTCTTGGAAGAGGGGCATGCAAATTTTAGAATATGTGGCAAGATGTGATGTCATGATGTCATTGGCAGAAGTGACATAAAATCGACAAAATTAGGAAATTTGACGGAAAATACGTATAAAGTGAAGGAAAATATGTCAAAATGCGGGGAAACTTAGGTGGAGTGAGGGAGTACTTGCATGGTGCAGAAGAATTCTCATACATGTAACAGCAAGAGTAATACAAGAAAAAGTTGACATGGAAACACTGGGAATGAGAGACATTGATAAGACAGCTGAAATAGATTGGTGGACATGGATGAGAGCCAAATGCAGAGTAATAAATTTACATATGTCGAGTCACAAGCTTAGGTGTGACCCCTGAGACTTCAGCAAACACTTATAGATTTTTATAAAGTATCCTTAGCTAAATAGCGTTGTATAACCAGCTGGGGAACGACAATACACAACTACAGAATCAATTGCATGTGTGACCCTGTGCAAGAATTTTTAGGTGTTTTTAAACCCTGACAAACAGTACTTAACAATGTGTTCTGTGTACTCTACCAATCAATACCTTACAGAACGATTGGTGTATGGTTTTTAACAACATTCTTCTGTAGGTGGTTTAAGGTAACAGGGATATGTGCAAGTTAACTTCTGTCTTCGATGCTTTCCTTGAAAAGAGAGCCATCTGCCTCTAAACTGACATGGATCTGCATTAAAGAATGATAGAAAGCAGATAGTGTGATCGGTGGAGATGGTTCTTAATGAAGTGTAATGGTAGACTGATGTACTCTAGAGACAGGAAGATATTCGGTAGGTCATTTATAAGTTCATCATTTTTATCCATTGTTCTCTCACAGTCCTTCTGTTGTGTGGTATAGCTTGCATTTGAGCCAGAAACAATTACATGATCTGTATGTGACTCAGAGCACCCTCTACTTGCAATCATTAAAAGCAAATCTCTCTATAGCATAGTCACAGAGATCTTGCAATGCATGTGTGATGAATCACGTCCATCAGTGGAAAACTTATTGCAACACCCTCCTCTAGAAGAATGAAGATGCATGAGAAGTACTCCATTTCTCTGCCACATCTTGGAGTTATATCAAGTCTTCAGTTTCATAGCTTCAGTGATTCTGAGTTAGTGGCAGGAGTTTGACATGTAATGCTATCCTTTTGTGTATTCGCTTGACTAATATTGTGTGTGTGTGTGTGTGTGTGTGTGTGTGTGTGTGTGTGTGTGTGTGTGTGTGTGTGTGTGTGTGTGCGTGTGTGTGTGTCCGTGTGTGATTGTGTGTGTGTGTGTGTGTGTGTGTGTGTGTGTGTGTGTGTGTGTGTTTGTGTAGTGTCTGTGTGGAAAGAGTGTGTTTTCGTTCACAGAGTTAGTGCAGCATGTCATGTAATTTCACATGTCAAACACTGCAGCTATGCGTTTGTGTTTATGTTCTTTGATAATTTCTCTTTTCTCAGTACCTTCTTGGTAGGGAATCCAAACAATACAACAGTTCTACAGATTAGATATCAAAAATTATGTATGTAACATGTTTCAAACTCCTTCTGCATAACTCAAACATTCCTTCTTCTTCTTCTCCTTTTTCTTCTTAATCATTCCCTATATCACCAGAAGACTCTCAAATTTATCACGCTTATGTATACTATGTACCAATAAGGGGTGGTAAACTTCTCAGCATTCAATCATCGAGAGAGATCATTTTTAATTTACGTAATTGATCAGGTAACACAGATAAGATTGGTATGCAACAGTCTTCGCCGAAGGGCAGTTACCAGTATTGGAATGAAAATACCGGTCTATATCTCTAGAGCTGGTCAGTACAAGTTCGGAACAAGTTTTATACTCTTTGCAAAAGCAAAATATCGTAATGCATTAATTACCTGGAACTCAGCTCGTTCAGTTCTTTCACGAGACATCGAATGTAGCTTTATAGCACCCTCCAACTTCTGATCAGTTCGAAGTTAAATAGGAGACAGTGTTGCAGTGGGGGTCAGTTGAAGACAGAGGAAGAGATATGAGTGCATAGACAGGATATGTAGAGTTTGCCCCAGGGTCCTTAGCCTGTAGGTTCAATAAAGAGGTAGCTCGTTTCGAAATAGAGGGCTGAGTGCAAGAGCTTTGAATCCCCAATTTTATTCCACAAATGCGAGAACACTATTTGACTCCATTAACACAGTGGAGTGGAGGAGGAGGCGGTATGGGATATCATAATAAAATCTTACCGAATTTATAAAGCGTTTCTGATAAGGAACACAGTGTTTGCGCTTCCTCTCTGCTGATGGCCAGACTAAGAAACAGTATTTCTATCATGCGATGTACACTGTGTCACAGGGTTCATAATGTTTCCACATGTATATGACCTTCTAAGAGTAATGGATGGGGTGTTTTAGCAGTGATATGGAAATTGAGAACCATGCTTCAGTGTCATTGACTAATAGTGCCACGAGACTGACTTGATGAGACGTATTGTTAACATGACAACCCTTCGAGAATGGTGGTTTGAACCTTGAGCAATGAGTAAAATGCGTTGTGAAAGACAAGGTAAAATTACCAAAGTTTAAGGAAAATATGTGGAAATGATCAAAATATGACAAAAATTGTGGGCAATGAGGCTACCTAAATGCTAGCCTGATTGTATGAAAATCATTCCATTTCTCAAGTGGTGGGAGTGATAACTGATGGTGCATACTGTCGATGCTCTATGGGCTTAAGTCCTGTAGAATACCCCCTTTGTCCCACTTATGACTAGGCAGTGTAAGTCATAAAAATGACAGATGCAGTATACAAAACTTTGGAGGTCAGGATGACTACCACCTAATGCGCTGGAACAGCAGAAACACATACCTAGGTGCAATATGTACCACCAAGATTAGGCATCAATGCTCAGGGTCTCTTCGATAAATCGAACACCAAGTCATCGGCTACCCAGTCACTGTGCAAGATAAGGTTAAATTTAGAGATCATCACCTTCAGACATTTGTTTGGAAACACTTCACAATGTTGTAAATTCTTGTAGTTGCACTATGTTGCAATGTCCTCCACATTTTTGTCGATAAAAAACACCACCTCTGTCCTTTATTTCAACCATCATGTGTGTTGAGATAGAAGCATAGTTTATACTATGCGATGTCCAGCTTTCCGTGAGAGCCAGTGGACTGAAACGTGTTAGAGTCAGTTTAGCACCTGACGCAGACTTCGAAGTCATGGTCGAAAAGCGTAATGTATGGTTTATTACATTTAAATTAATTAATTTATTTATTTAAGAAATTTTAAGAAAATTCTCTGCTTCTTATTTATTTTTGTCATTTTTATGTTTTCCAGTGGTTGTATTTAGGTTTTAGCTTCAGTTTTTTAAAAGTTAAAGAATATAAGTCTATGGTTTTAAATACCACAGGAGAGCTTGATATATGTCCCGCAGTGTCGATCTTACTGATACTCCTCGTCAGAACTGCTCCACCTGAAATCTCAAAAATGTTTATTTCGCTACGAAGATCGTTCGGCAGAACTAGGTGCTATGTTGTATGATGCGTATGAACTGATATGTCTAATTCTTTTATGAATCAAATGTTTATTGCTTCTGAGATATTTTCTCAAGAAATATTGACCATGAGAAGATGCAGGCTCGCACTATCCTTCCACACTGCACTTTCGATCGATCTACGTCATGTGATATCTGAAGAACATTTGTCAAATCTTTTACAAATTTATAAAGACACACCCTGAATGCGTATTATTTTCGTGAATTTGCTTATTGTGCCATTGACTAACTAATCATTCACAATGGAGCATTATAGCTCAAAAATGGTTCAAATGGCTCTAAGCAATATGGGACTTAACATCTGAGGTCATCAGTCCCCTAGACTTAGAAACTACTTAAACCTAACTAACCTAAGGACATCACACACATCCATGCCCGAGGCACGATTCGAACCTCCGACCGTAGCAGCAGCGCGGTTCCGGACTGAAGCACCTAGAACCGCTCGGCCACAACGGCCGGCAGCTTAATAGCATCACACAACAATAGCAAAATCTCTCCAACATAAAAAACGTCCGATCACTGTAGTCGCTTAACACAGAGTCCTCCAATATACATCTTTGTTTACTTATTACAGAGAGATTCGTCCGTAGCACAGAATGTCCAATTCTAGCGGAAAGCTATTAGTACTCTCGGCATTAATAACTCACCCCACATGAGTCAAAGTTTTTCACCATTCACGATCAGTTACAATGGTGGTGTACAAAGCTGAAGTCATACACTGCTTGGGTGTGTTATAGCAAAATGAAATGAAACTGCTTATGAAAAAAAAAAAAACGCAGAAACTCTCTGTGGTGATTTATAGTCTGTGCAATATGGTCCTCCTATGGTGACTTTGATTACTGGCCACCTGCTACAGTAGGCAAATACCCATATGTCTAATAGGATCGCCTCCATGTCACATGCTGGCAGTATTTATTTTCGATATATCGGCAGAGAGGCATGCAGTAATATTTGTCGATATATCGGCAGAGAGGCATGCAGTAATATTTATCAAGTTCTCTATCAGGTGATGTTAATGAGGTTCTTATAGTTCGAATTTTTACTGTGTTGGATGTTACAATATTAATGAGGAGAGAGAGGGAGAGAGTGAGAGAGAGAGAGACATTGTGCTGTCAGTGAAGTCTTTGACACTATTACCCTGTCATATTTCTAATGTAGTATTCGTGGGAATACGATGAAGGAGATCAGCACCAGTACAGGGTGGTATTTATAAACAGTTATTTGATATCGATGAGTTGTAGGTGTTATACTTCTAACTTTTTTGTGCAGTACATTGCAAATTTCCTTGTGTACCTTCGTGTGTATTTTTCTTGTACATTCAAATGCTACATATCGCAGACTAGGAGATTTGTGAGAATACGATAGGTAGGCGATACCCTGACGAAAAAGGAGAGATGACCTGTATCATTTCTTCTAAGTATTCCTGCTGAACATACCACAACCTCCCAGATACTTCCCGTGAAGTGACTGAAATGAAAAAAATTGGAGCTAATATGATGAATTTTACTGAGATACCGTCAGTAGAAGAAGTTATATCTTTTGGAAGTGACATGTTAGTAGGCAGACTAAATTTACATTTACATCTGGAAGTCTTCTTTGCAAGCCATCATACTGTGTGAGGTGGAGGATACCCCATATAACTACTAGTCACTCCCTTTTCTATTCCACTGGCAAACACACCAAGGAAAGAAGACTGCCTATATGCCTCTCTATATGTGTTAATTTCTCATGTCTTCTTTTTTGGGCCCTTTTGTGAAATGTATGGTGGCTGCAGCAGAATCCTATTGCTGTCAGCTTCAGAAGTCAGTTCTCAACAGTGTTCATAGAAAAGAACATTGTCTTTCCACCAGGGATTCCATTTTGAGCTACCTGGTGAGTGTAATAGAGGCGCACGGTTTCTAAAGCCGCCTATCCATTTTTGCAAATTTTCAGGAAACGATAAAGCACATTTCTTGCTCGCTTTCATTAAAATAAATATATTTCTTCATATTTATTGTACTGTGGCACTTATATATATTGATATATCTGAGAGCTGCATATACTTGTGACATGTAAGGAAGATATTTACAAATTAAGATAGGATAAGGTGTGTTTTGGAACTCAAAGTTGGAGAAGGAGGGTTTTGGAACTGTCATCATGGATAAGCGCCGGTTTTGCAAATGTAGCTAAAATATAATAATGATAATTTTCGTTGTTTAATTGGAATTATTATCGACGTTATTTTATTATTTATATTATTTGAAATCGCACCAAGTATTTCAGTCATAGTATACAAAAATATGAAATACCATTAATGAAACTCAATCTCAATCACAATGTAACAAAATTTTCTAAAAATGTCAATTAATTGTTGCACAATACACATTACTTTCCTTCATGTTATTAAAAGTGTAATAATGTGTACCCAGAAAATAATGTAAGTGCTGATTTAACATCAAATCATTCATATTCTGAAGTCAGTTTCTTCTTCATCACCACATACATTTTCCCCTTCGTCTAGCTCTTCAGCAAGATCTTCATTCTTTGCAAGTTCCATTTTCATCAGGCTGGAATTCAAGATGACGTCCTCATTACTTTGCATGCCCTGCCAAACCGTTTCGAGAGCAGTTTATCGGTATCATTTAACTTTTCAGGCTTTAGTGGCACACCTTTCGGTACAGTATTTAGGTAATATTGTCAATTTTATGATGTTTCCCCAAGGGAGAACGGAAAACACAAATTTCTCATCTATAATTGAGGTCACCTGTAGCGAAAACTGCAGATCTACCTTCTTTAATGATAATTCTTTTACGATGGTGAAGTTGGAAATGCCATCCACTTGGAGGTTTATTTCTTTGAGATACACGATGTTTCCAGTTTTGTTCGGGGAAATCACTTCCGAGCCTTAGAACAGTACCTCCTTCTTCAAACAGTTCAATGTATACTGCCGGATTCACAATGATATTTCTTCTCGGCACCTTCATCTCTATTCTTCCAAATACATGCTCTGTAAGCAAGAATGAATGTACAACAACAGAAACGTCAGATGTACTTTCTAAATGTTACTGGGAGCTTCAAGACTCTAACTGGGAAGTTAGAAGAAATTGTAGAAATGATGGAAAGGAGGAAATTGGACATCTTGGGACTTGCTGAGACTAGGTGGAGAGGAGTTGGTGGAAAACCACTAAGTAAAGGATGTAAACTGTACTGGATGGGGAATGAGAGGGGAAGAAATGGAGTGGCAATAGTGGTCAGAGAGGGTCTGCAGGAGGAGGTGGAAGGTATGAATGATCGAATGATAAAAGCCAGAGTACGAGTGAAGCGAAAAAGCATTGAAATCATCCAAGCATATGCCCCACAGGTGGGGTGTACAAAAAAGGAGAAGGAGGAATTTGAAGATGACATGCAAAAGCAGCTAAATGGAGGTAATCAGATTATAATAGGGGACCTCAATGCACATGTTGGCACAGACAGGAAAGGGTTCGAGGAGATAATGGGACCAGAGGGCTGGGGGAACCGAAATAGAGAAGGAAAATTGTTGCTGGAATTCTGCAAGAGGAATGGGCTGGCAATCGCAAATTCCTGGCACAAGAAGAGAAGTAGCCACAAAATAACTTGGTACAGTGGAGACTGGTCCCAAACTTCAGTAGTAGACTATGTACTAGTGGATAGGTAGATGAAGAGCAGCCTCACAGATGTTAAGGTCATTCCATCTGAGGCCTTAGACAGTGACCATCGGCTGTTGGTAGCCACCCTGAGAGAGAAAAAAGATAGGAGGGCAACAGATATACAGGAGAAAAGGTTGAAGACATGGACGCTGAAAGAGGATGAACGGAGGACCCTGTACCAGACACTGATCAGGAAGAAGCTGCCAAAGAAAGGTCAGAGAACAGTGGAAGAAGAATGGGGAGATTTTAAGAGGGCTGTAGTTGAGGCAGCTGAGACTGTGTGCGGAAGAACTAGAGGAGAAGTAAGGAAACCCCATGGTGGAACAACATATGTAAAGAGGCAGTACTTCGAAAGAACAAAGCCTTCAGAGAATGGTTCCAGACCCGAACAGAGGAAGCTAAGGTAAAATATAAGGAAAGCAAGAAAGCAGCACAGACCATAGTAAGGGCGGAGAAGAAGAAGTGGATGGAAAAATGGACAAGAATGTTAGAAGAGGACAGTGAAGGGAACAAAAAAGTACTTTACACCATGGTAAGAAATAAGAGGAATGACAGAAGCGAGTGCCTGAGGATCATGGATAATAATGGAAGTGTTGTGGAGGAAATGCATGAGCTCAAAAAGATTTGGAAGGAGTACTTTGAAGATCTGTTGAATGCCGCCAAGCGGGTAACTAACAGCGATGGAGAGCCTAAGGCAGCAGACGATTATAATAGTGGGGAAATTGATGTTCTAACTTGGAATGAAGTGGAAGAAGCCATAAAGAGGATGAAAGGGGGCAAGGCACCAGGTTGGGACGAAGTAACAGTGCATATGATACGAGCAGCAGGAGTAGTATGAACCCAGTGGCTATACAGAGTGCTGAGGGTGGTGTGGAAGGAGAACAGAATTCCTGAGGATTGGAAGAAAGGAAGTATAGTCCCGATCTTCAAGAAAGGGGATAAAAGGAGATGTGAGAACTACAGAGGAATCACCCTGCTATGCCATTGTGGAAAAATCTATGAAAAGATCCTGGAGAAGGGAATAAGAAGCAGTATCGAAAGTAGACTGCAAGAGGAGCAGTACGGTTTCAGACAGGGAAGATCAACAACGGACCTCATATTTGCGGTAAGGCAACTGCAGGAAAGGCACTATGAGTACGGGAAGGACTTAATCATGGCCTTTTTAGATATCGAGAAGGCGTATGACAGTATCTGTAGGGACAAGCTCTGGGATGTGCTGAACGCAAAAGGGATAGATGAAGAGATAACACGAAAAGTCAGAAAAATGTATGAGGGAAGTGAGAGTTGTGTGAAAGTGGGGAGGGAACGTACTGCATGGTTCAAGCTGGAAAATGGGCTGCGACAGGGAAGTACACTTTCGCCTTTATTGTTTATTATTGTTATGGATGAAATCCTACAGCAAATATCAGATGCAATTGGAGATCATAAAATGAAAGCAGTGCTTTTTGCCGATGACCTGATGTTATGGGGAAATTGCGAGAAGGAGGTGCAAGAGCAGTTAGATGTATGGGAGGCCACGGCAGCACAATATGGAATGCATTTCTCTGCAAAGAAAAGTGAAATAATTGTCACAACAAGGAAGAAGAATAGGCCAAATGTGGATATAACTTGTGGAGGGGAAAAACTACAAGTGGTAGAGAACTTCAAGTACCTGGGAAGCAATGGAAATAAATGAAAGGTGCAGAAAAGCAGGACAGTTCTACAAATGCATTAGGGGGCTTATTTGGAGCAAGGAGGTGCCACAGAAATCCAAGGGAAATATATACCGAACCTACTTTGTCCCCATATTGACATATGGAAGTGAGACGTGGGTAATGCACAAAAGCGACAAAAGTAGAATACAGGCTAGTGAAATGAAGTTGCAGAGGAGCAGGTTGAGTGTAACAAGACGAGACAGATTGCGAAATGTGTATGTGAGGGAAAGACTAAAGGAGGAACCAGTACAGGACAGGATAGAAAAATCAAGACTGCAGTGGTATGGACACATGAAGAGAATGGATGAGGGAAGAATTCCAAAGAGGATGTTTGATCTGCAACAGGAGGGGAAGAGGCCCAGAGGAAGACCAAGAGATAGATGGGTGAAGGGAGTGAAGGAATGTGTGACAAGAAGAGGAGAGAACTGGACGAAGGTGGAAGAGGGGGAATGGTGGAAAGACAGAACACGATGGAGAGGCTTGTGTTCCCGACAGACCCAGCCAGTGGCAGGAAACTGTCCAAGATGATGATGAATGAATGAACTGGGAGCTTCAAGCTGCAACCAGTAACACAGCATTCCAGCAACTGCAGAATTCTTATTTTAGCCAGGGCATCCATCAGCATATGGGTAAACAGTTGTAACCTCCCGTAGATTAGATAGATTCAGGTGACAGTGCAGAGCGGAAACAATTTCATAGCACCTTTTGGGCACTCATGTTCAAGATAGTCATAGATCGTAGCTGTTTCTTTCTTCTGACAAGATTTTGACTCATCGCAGCAGATTGTAAGGTCGTATGAATATAACTGCCTGGAATAATACGCCGTTTGATCTGGTAGTTAGGCAAAACCATGTTCTCCTGACATTCGATAGAAAATCTGATCTCCGCTAACTACTCTTTCTGTAACAGGGCTTGAAAGACAGCCGCTTTGAGCTTATGCACATGAAACTGTGTCATTGCAGGTAACTTTTCTTTCGGTGATAGGTGGGCTGATTTCATTTGCAGGGCGAGGAACTGACATTAAGGGCATACATCAGTAGCTGGTGTCTTGAAACTAATACTATAATCAGTCACAAATACTGTTCTCAAATAATTGTACTTCACCTTCATATCCGGGAGGGCTTCTGAATTATAATTTCGCCATAATTTGCCAATACTTAGTTCCGTGGGCGAGTGGTCTCGTAGATTTGCGTCTACAGTAGTGAGAATCTACTGGCTGTGCTTTTTCAATGAATACTTTAACCTCTTCTCATATTTTCAGACCGAGCGAGGTGGCGCAGTGGTTAGCACACTGAACTCGCATTCGGGAGGACGACGGTTCATTCCCGTCTCCAGCCATCCTGATTTAGGTTTTCCGTGATTTCCCTAAATCGTTTCAGGCAAATGCCGGGATGGTTCCTCTGAAAGGGCACGGCCGATTTCCTTCCCCATCCTTCCCTAACCCGAGCTTGCGCTCCGTCTCTAATGACCTCGTTGTCGACGGGACGTTAAACACTAACCACCACCACCTCATATTTTCAGATACTTGGGAGATGTCGTGTTAACCTTCTCCATTCTCCTTTGGAGACAGACCTGTAGTGAATGAATTCTTACACAATACTTTCACTCTGTCCTTGCATATGCCTGAAATTGATAAGGTCTTCTGACAAATCTGCGCTAATGTGGATCCACTGCTTGCCTTGACTCTGACAAAATACTTGACAGAGATGTATTTCCTGGAACTGTTCGGCTTAACAGCGCTCTATCTTTTAGGCGTTTCTTGAGTTGTGTATTTCACTTTGTCACGAAGCTCATAATACGCTTGCTTAAATCGCCTTAAATCCTGCATTTTAAGTTCATTGCACTGGAAGACAGTTTTTGCAGTTGTTGTTTGCAACTGGGCATTGTTGGCAGGCGATTTGAAACATACCTGAAACGAAGGGTTAAGAGAAAGGCGGTGCTGTGGTTTACAAAATAAATCTAAGCATTTCAACAGTTTTTATAGGGAAAGACTGAGATAAACAAAAGGTTATGTTGAAGCAAAATATAGGTAAGTGTCTTCACCTGTTCCGGTTACCTCTATTCTTTTTCTGTCTTAATGGATTTCTCGTCTTCTTCCTGCTATGTATATGGCTCCTCTCCAATGCACTTCCGTTTTACAGTACTACAGAAAATAAGGTAGACCGTTTTACTGAAACTCGAAACACCACTGGCATGTCTCACAAACACGTGCATGTGACAAATTGGAGCGAAATAATCGGGATGGGATAAGGTGGATTTTGGAAACTACATCATAGGTTATGGCGGGTTTTGGAAATGTCATCTGAATTTGTGCTATATTTACATGGGACAAAAGCGGGTTTAGGAACAGTTGTCTTATTGGAAAAGATGCCAAATAACATGAGCTATAGAGATAAGGCAAAATCTCAATTTTCATAAAAAAAAAAGGATAAGGCGGATTTTGGAACCATGCACCTCAATTACTCACTGTGAAAAGTGACTCTCATGATCAGTTTAATTAATTAGGCTATGAATTTGATATCAATGACATGCCGCTGGGTGGAAAAAATTTATGCCTACTCATAAGACGGATATAGATTTACGCGGGCAATTGGTATTTCCAGAGAAACAGTCGTTGGGAGGAGGTATTTTCGATACTTCACCCATTGTCAAGTGTCATCAGATTATGGCTGCAATTGTAATACTTAATTGAAATTACATCGATAAGTATTTGGCTGGTTTCCAAGAACGACTCTGTCTGCTGTATAAGTGAGCGTCGGAGGTTGCCGGTGACCAGAACGAATGGACATTTCTGACTTAAGGCTGCTGGCGAGTGAGAGGTACAAACAAAAGTTCCAGCTGTCGGATGGCTTGTTCTTGCATGCAACCGTGAGGACAGGTTCTGGTGGTGGCCCTTGTTGCATCCTCTGGATAGCTAAATAGTGATTTAGCCATTATGCTGGTAGAGTGGCGACAGAAGCCCATGTGTGTGTCGGATGAGAAGATTCAATATGATAGGTGTTTGCACTGGATGATGTAAATTGATTGACTGACTACTTCGTGAGAAGCGGGCGTGTGGTTGCCAGAGAATGGGCGGGCAGCTGCCGGCATGGCTGGCGAGAGTGCAGGTGGCGGCTACCCAGCAGTCAGCGGATGGAGTGCACTTCACGTTTGCGAGTGTTGTGTGTATTCTCTGTGGAGAATTGAGCCATTCAATACCGATCACTGAGAAGTGGTCCCTCCGTAACTGGGGAGGTGCACTCTTGCAGACACAAGCGTCCATGACTGAAGCTGCAATCACAGAAATAGTTTTCTATGGCCTCTGAGCTTTGGCACTGACAATGAACAAGGAGACAAGTGCGCTGCATGTGGACAACCTGGGAGGTTAGTGGCCTGTATAAGAGTGATTTCAGCGATCTCAGGCATCTAGCCACGACAACTACTAGGATACTGCTTTAGTGATCCTCAACACATTGTGGTGCACTCTGTCTTGGTGTAGTATTTGCTGTTGTTACTGTCCTTCCTCACTCTTTCTTCATAATGGATTAGATGAGAGAACAAACTTAGGAATTCTATAGTGCTTTGTAAAATACACTTAGCACACCTGTGGTGGTCAGGAAATCAACAACTATGACAGTATAAAGTCAAGGCGAAATTTGAAATAATTTTATACAGCACCACTTCCAGTCGAGAGATCAAATTCCTGAGTGGTCAATTTTTTGTTTCCAATAGTGGTACTGTGAGTACACGCATCAGTCCAGCTCCTCCACCGATTGTTTAAGGAGATAGCATGCAATTGAGCTGAAATTTGAAATTGTCATCTACCTCCACTATAATGAATTTACTACTAAACGATATAAATGTGCGATTATCTACCAGCTGGAGGTGAGGGTTCAATGGTTCAAATGGCTCTGAGCACTGTGGGACTTAAAATCTGTGGTCATCGGTCCCCTAGATCTTAGAACTACTTAAACCTAACTAACCTGAGGACATCACACACATTCATGCCCGAGGCAGGATTCGAACCTGCGACCGTAGCAGTCACGCGGTTCCGGACTGAATGCCTAGAACCGCTAGACCACCGCGGCCGGCTGGAGGCGAGGGAAAAGATTTGGAACCGAGTAGTTGTGGGATCTAATATCACCAAACATACCACTCCTAGTATCCACCAACTGGATGCAAGGAAAAACAGTCCCACACAGAGGGTATCAATTTAATTAATTAGTCAGACAATATCTCCAAGATATCCACAGCTGGGGATTTACCAGGTATCCACTACTTCGTTCAAAACAAATAGGGGTTAGTGCAGCACACCATAGGTGCCACCTACTTCTTCTCCAAAGTTTTTTCCATCTGCTACAGGTTTCCATATCACTGGAAATGTGAAGTGGGTCTGGTATCAAATTTCATAGGCATGCCGCCACTTGATAATTTCTTTGGGGTCACAAGATCAAAGGAGGCAGACATCCGACACTTGGCCGGTAGCATTTAGAATTGTGATCTTTAATTACATTCTTGGGTGGCTTTTGGCCTCCATGGCAGCCTCCAGACGACACAGACACGCAGGAGACATCAAATGGCGGCTTATATACCGCACTCCATTCCGTTCCTCGGTGTTTAGAGTTATTACATCAGGGGAACTTGGGGTGTCTCCCTCGGGGATGGGGTTGTGTGTTTTCTTAGTATAAGTTAGTTTAAGCAGAGTGTAAGTCAAGGCACCGATGACCTAAGCAGTTTGGTCCCTCAGGAATTCACACACATTTGAACATTTGAACTGGGGATGGGGGTACAGACGGGAGCTCTAAGCAATTGGGATAGCGCAGTCTCCCACAAACTGATTTAATAAAGAATATGAATTGATATAAAAGTATTATTGAGAGTGATTTGAATTTCATGTCATGAGTTTTGTTCTCTCCAGCAAAAACTGAGTCTTCTCCTGCCATTTTGGTTTATGGCGGAGTGGGGAAGGATGGGGCGAGGCTTGAGAATGGGACATCCTCTGTGGTGGCATGTGCGCTAACGTAGTCGATCTCTGGATGTCAAGGTGAGTACACCCATTAAAATTTTTCAACAGAAAAAACACCTCCAATCTGCCGAAGTGTAATTGCATAATTAGGGCATCTAGTTACTGGATGTGAGCTTTTCCCACCAAGTAAAGAGATACAACTCCTGGAAATTGAATTTTATCACTAAGCAATGTTGTCTCTGCAATGTAACTGACATTGACTTCAATGGTGTATCATGAGATCCCTCCTCTCCAGCACAGGCTGAGTCCCTTCCCTCCAGTTTCTATATCGGGGTGTGAGTAGGGAGTAGGAGATCTACCAGATGTGGAAGGGCTAACTCTGATGTATTTAATTAATTAGTCAAATAATTTGATATCAAAAGTGTGCATGAACTGGCGAGTGGGAGGACAACTGGTTCAGAAGGAGAGAGTGTCATAAATAAATCTAATTTGCCCCTGAATATATGATATCCACACCAAAAAATATGCCAGAACGTACACTGCTCCACTATTAGTGTACACCGGCTGTACATTTTTGAAGTCCAGTACCCAGTGTTACTTCCACGTCGGAACATGTACAATACCATTTCTTCTTGTTTACATTTTGCGATGTAATTTGGAGTGCGCTATGTACTCAGCAATGCAATCTACTGCCTCAGTATTTTGCGTTACGTAGCTTAGAGGCATAAGCAGATTATTCACCTTGAACGCCTTTCAGGCTATCTTTTCGTATA
This sequence comes from Schistocerca piceifrons, assembly GCF_021461385.2. NCBI lineage: Eukaryota > Metazoa > Arthropoda > Insecta > Orthoptera > Acrididae > Schistocerca > Schistocerca piceifrons. The sequence continues at coordinate 652,988,189 of NC_060140.1, read as the reverse complement.
TTTTCATCGGGCAGTGTTCGATTTCTCTTAAAACTCGACAAGGATAACTACTTACTGCGGTCTTTCACGTAGTTTAGGTGTGACTTCCCGTACAATCAGCACTACTCTGTATCGGTAAGATGTTTTAATTTTTTCTGTTGTGTGCATTCTGAACACCCTCGGCTATTATATCTCATTTACTTTTGTTCAAAGGTGCATCATGAAATGTTCTTACAATTTTGAGAACTGTGTTTCGCTACTAAGACGTTTGCGTTGATTCCAGAATATGTATTTAACATCTGTTGTGCCAGTAAGTCGGCTTTTACATTTCCCTTCATAGTCCAAACTTTTACTAAATCCGGGTCAGGCTATTTTTAAGAAAAGTTTGAATCTCTTTGTAGTTCAACGTAAAGTTGGCTTAATCAATGCGAAACACTCCATCGTCAAAACATAAAATAATACAGCGTGTTTTGCAGCCAAGACTATTCATCTGTTCAATAAAACCTTAGATTTATTCGTTGCTGATACAGACTTTCCTCTTTCTACCCTTACATGTTGTATCTTAATTATAACCTGCATGCACACTATAACGTTGTCTATAACTGATTTTATGTTCCATGTTAGATTGGTCCAGGAGTACTTACGTATTTCTTCATGCTGGAAGTTGCTATTCATAGTAGTACAGTTCCGAACCTTACAGAAGTAAATAAACTTCCTCCCACTCTCATTCTTTAGATCCTCTCCCCACTGGCCTACATTGTCTTCATTTACACTTTTTTCCACTTAGTCGATTTACGTCCCCATCATTATAACGTCCGTCTGGATTTCGACAACCGTTTCTTATAGGTCGCAGAAGAATTCCCATCTTTTCTCATCAGGTACATGTCCCTAAGGGACACATAAACCAGTGAATTCTATTTTTATCCTCTTAGTTTTAGGACTGATTATATTCTGTAACGTACATCCTTCAGATTAATTATTTCATTACCCAATCGAAAAATCAGCAGCAAATACTTATTTCAACAGATGGAATGGAAAAGGAGGAGAGTTAGTATCTAAAAATTTTCGTTATTAATTGCTGTAGAATTCGCAGCGGAGCATCAGATCTCAGGTCTCTGATTCAAAGCAATTTCTTCAACACCTAGAAGTTATAGGAAGCATTAGGTCTATCAATCTGTTGGAAACCAATATTGAAAGCAGTAACCGGGGTCTTTGGACTTAGATTAAGTTCAGGGTGTCCCTACCAGCTATCAGATTCAAACACATCGACCGTAGAAGCAGTCAAATATAGCTTGAACTAGACAACTGTTAAATACCTGGAGAACATTGTAGTAGAAGGTGTCGACATTAATCTTAAGTTTGACACGAATCCGTCATGCGCTGAAACTGAAGGGAGAACATAGGAAATAGAAACAATAAGTTTCGTATTTCAAAACTTACTCAGTTAATAGGATACTACTGTATCGATGGGCACAGATGAGATATACCTACGCTATCACCTTTCCCAGATGATATTTATTGAAAATATCTTTCGCAGCGGATGGTCCTGTGGTACTGGAAAACAGCGCTGATAAAATTTGCTTGCAAAGGGACTAAAAGATTCGATTATCTTGATTTTCTGCATTTACACATCACAGGCATCGGGTTCCAGGTAACATCAATCGACTTATAATAAGACAGAGGCTATAAAAGTTCCACATTGAATGCAGCACTCAGCCATGTATTGGCGATGAAGGTGATGTTAACCTTTGAATAACCGAGTTATCTGAAGAGTTAAATATGCAAACAGATGTCACACATCTTGAGCGAGAAAGTCATATTAATGGATGCGACAGCAGATACGTCTGGAGCCAATATTATCAGGCTATAAGGAATTAAAAGTGACGAATATGGTTTGCCTTACCAAAGTTAGTTGAACATAGTTAAATTGGGGAACAAGCTATCTCAGTGCTACTGCCGCAACTTTATATACCGGTACTTGTAACTAGATTGTTACAATTCTTCCTAGGCTACAGGTTTCAGAAGCAACAGAACAGCTCTTACAGCAACTTCACAAAGTTGTCTAATCATAACAGGCTAAATGTTTTCTTTTTAGAAAAGATTGTGCATTAGGAAACCACGTACAGCCACAAGTTAGTAGTTTCGTAACGAAAAACTGACAAAACTTCGGTTACACAGTTGATGACATATATTGCAGATCAGTGAAGGAAGAGTACAGTGCAGTGTGAGCACTTGCCCACTCTGGCTATCAGACTTTCGAAAGTAGGTAGCTGCATTTTAAGAAGCTTTCACTTTTCATTTTACATAATTCTGTGTGGTTGGCCGATATTTCAACTTATAATACGGACTTTTCGTAGCCGTGACCTTCCTATTGAGTTATTATCGTGTTTATCACAGCCTGGCTACCCCTGAGGGCCAAATCATCTGGAATTCCATAAATATTAAGTGAAATTGGCCCCTAGTTTCCACCAAAAAAAAAAAAATGCACGCACAACGGAAACATAACTGCTGAACCTAAGATCCACCGATCTGGCTTTACACTTTACTAGTTGTGTGAGGTCAACCGATCAGGGATTATACTTTACTAGTTGTGTCTTAGTTCGTAATCCAGTGTGGTTAATGTGACCACCGTCTATGTTAGACATCAAAGTGCAATAACCACTCACGGACAGCCCTAGAGGTGGAGAGTACATAAAGCGTATCGCCGGGAAGGGGAATAAGTGCCGTTTTACAAACGTCTAAGTTTGTAAACTCTTTGTTTACCGCCATGGTTATAGCAAACAGTGAATCCAAAACTGGCACGGAGGCCACAGTGTTGCATCACAGTCTATAGACATCTGCGCTGAACAATGGCTGCGGAGATGTGTATAGGCGAATAGACGTGAAACTGTTGAGCAACTGACCGCCAGATGAACCAAAGGGCAACCAACAGTGTTCTGCGAACGTTGCTGCGTATGGACCTCCACAGAAGGTGCTTGGTCACGCACCCACGCTGACTGCTGTCCATCAGCAATGAAGTCTGTAATTTGCACGCCAGCATTACAACTGGACAACCAGCCTTTTCAGATAAATCATATTTTATGCTCCATTGGACAGATGGCCGTTGGCGTGTACGGAGTGAAACATCTGAAAGCAAACACTCTGCAAACAATCGCTAGAAGGGTGGAGGACAGGGTAATGTTTTTCCTTGGCAGAACGGCATCTTGCTGCAGGATACTGCAACTTTTCGCACAGCCCACAGTGTACGAATGTGGTTCAGAGAACACCAAGATGAGTTTACCATACTCCTCTGGCCACCAAATTTCTTGGACTTGAACACAACAGAGATTCTGTGGGCTGTAGTTAGCATAGATCCTGAACCAAGAAACCTTGTGCAGCTGGCACTGGAGTCTGCGTGACTACATATTCCTGTCGATACCTTCCAGAACCTAACGGTCTCTCTTCATCATGTTTCGTAGATGTCCGCTTTGCAAAAGATGGTTATTCAACCACTGACAAGTGGGCACATAATTGTGACATAACAGTGTGATTCTGTCATGCAGGTGATGTGGGGTTAGAGATCATAGGAGGAGTGCTTGAATGCACTTTGTGGCGAAATCTAACGCTGTAAATAGCTACATAAAACACATTTATAAACAAAAGGGGAGCGTGCCCCTGAACTGCATTTAGCAAAGAATACATAAAAAAATTTTAACAATCCAGTTCCCTGCAATCCAACTGTAACAACTTAAAGATCATAATTACACTGGTGTTCAAAATTGAAGCAACAAACGAAAATTTAGCAAGGTGGCGTTTATTTTGCCACAAAACAGTGCAAACAGGCGACAATAAAGTAGAAACAATGTAAACAATACACAACATAAACAACTGTAACATGCATAACGGCAGACAAAAATATTCTTCGTCTTTTCAACTTAATGGATTTGCACACACATTCCGGCAACTGATGACTGTACTCCGTCTGGAGTGTAACCACCTCTGGCAACAACACAATCCTGGCAGCGATGGAGCATGCTGTGACTGATGTCATCAATCTCATTTGAGACAATTGGGCCCTTTCTTCTTGCCGATCTGCTCACAAGTCGTGGTGGATGCTGAAGTGGTGCAACACGTCTCCCTAGTGCACCGAGGCATGCTTTATGGGATTCAAATCGGGAGAGCGAGCAGGCCACCTCATCTTCCATTTACATGAAAAAGTCAGCCACTGTTGCTATGTGAGGTTGAGCATTATCGTCCACAAGTATGAAGTCGAGGCCCACACTACGTAGAAGCTACCATTCATGACGCCCCAACTTCTCGTCAGGATACCTGAAAGCAGTTAAACATTGCCGATTCATCCATACAAAAACAGGTGTTCGAGAAGTCAACATAATCCCTGCCAAAATCATTAGGGATTCACATCGATATCGGTCTCTTTTCACAGTGTCTTGGTCCCGAGATGGTGTTCCACGTTCCCTCCAGATGCGAATCCGTCTAGAATCACTCTCCAGACCAAATGATGGTTCATCCGTGGAAACAACATTGCCCCTCAGTTCGACGGTCCAGGTGGCATGTTGACAACTCCACGTTAGACGTTCCCTTATGGGAAGACGCACCTGAGGTACAGCAGCTCGCCGACAATAAAGGCTATTCCACCGAAGCTTTCTGCACACCGTCTACCGGATACAACACGTCCGGTGTATGCTATGAGGTCAGCTGACAGTTGCCATGCAGTAATAAAGCTGTACTGTCGTGCCCTTGCAGCCAAATAATGGTCCTCTCTTTGTGAAGGAACATGTACTCAGCCCTGCTCTGGTCTTCAGGAGACAGCTCCAGTCTCTAGAAACAATCGCATATCCAAAAAACAGCAGAACGTTTCACATTAAGCCATCGGACCATACCAGTTTGCGACTGTCTTCCTTCCATTCTTCCTAACGCCTTCTACCGCTAAGAGTCTGATAGGTGTCTTCTATGTGCCATAATGCACCGTCTCTCACTGTGCACACAGCGACTGTGGATGTGAGATTACACGGCAAACACTAACCTGATTGATAGGTGCCCTGACGTCATCGTTGGCGTCGTTGTGCGTTGACCAGAATGCCATCGTTCATGCAGAAAACGATCGCACGGAAATCAGTTGACAATTTGTACGATTATATCGTCAGTTAGACACAAGACGGGGAAATGGCAGTTCTTGCTTTAATTTTGGACGGAAGCACATTTAGTAAGGACCTGTTTGGTTAAGGTATGCATCATGGAAGCACAATTACTTACACAAAGATTCACACTCACAGAGAAGGTGAGAGCGAAATTCACTATTTTGAAGTAAATGAGCCGTCAAATGCGACTTGTGACGTGCAACAAAAAGAGTTGTAAAATTTAACTGGCCACACAATGCATGAAGTGAATCGTAGCCGAAGAAAAAAAAAGAAATTGTCTCCTTCTGAATGTAAAATAGTAGCGTTCATCACTCACGAAAATCTCGCACTACTCCTAACGGTATAAATTAGTCCTTTTCGAGAATCCTTCCTCAAAACTGCGCTAAGTTCCACCCGAAATCGCTGTTCAGGTTGGCACTGAAGTAGAACATCATCATTATGGAGCATCAACTCCGTGCTGCGACTCGTCTTGTCCGTGCCTCGCTAGCTTCAGTCTACAGTCCATACTGCCTTGCCTCTGAGTGCAGAGAGGGAACAAACTTGGTTGGCCGCACTGATCATGCAGCAAGATGAGTTTAACTGGAATATTAGGCTTATCCTACAAGCTGAAGACAGGAAAGACAATGCGTTGCTCTTTCACCTCAAAAATTTCCATTTGATGTAACATTCGAAATTCGAACGGAAGCGTCCTTGTTGGGTGGTATGTGAGAGCAATGCAAGAGAGCCTCCGGTACGAAAATCCGTGCAGTTAGTGCTACCACGCCCATTATACCGGAGCCTGTAGCGAGTTTTGATATTTCAGCTGCCATTCCCAGGCTTTAGATTGAGTGACACCTTTCTGCATTGATGTGTAACTGGAAATCACTAGGAGATGATAAAGTACCATATGTACCGTAAGAAAGGTATCAGCGAAACATAGTAGTATCCGAGCTGTGGCGCTCGATTTGATATATCGATAGCAGGTTGGTTCACGATCCTTCACGGTGACTGGTTTGTGTGATGCCGAGAAGAGGGACAATGTCCTGGTCAGTGGGGCTGCTGCTTTCGTGTTGGCACGTGTGGTGATTGGAGGCTGGTGAGCGACAACTTTTGGGGCTGGCTGATTTCCGTCCAGGACTCCTCGGCAAACCATGTGGCCAATTCCAGTTTCTGAAGTTCTCTGTTGTTGAGTTCATCCTTGAGCCTGTGTCATCTCTCCAGCTGTCGGTTCTCTTAGCAACCTACCTACTGACGTGCCGGTGTTAGCACATGCTGATCCATCTCATGTCAGTCCTCTGACGTTTCGAGGACGGACTGTCAAACAATAATAACTCTATTGTATGAGTCTTACTTTCTTACTTACATTTGACCTTAATCTGATGATCTTTCACATATAAATTCGGAGCTTACTATCGATGATAGTGGCGACCTTTGATCTTAAATATCTGGGAACCTGATTCACTATCAGTTGAAGAGTTAGAAACTGGAGAACGTTTCTTAATTACAGTTGTTAATAGGAAGGTTACTAACAGAACAGAGTTTTGTATGCACCAGACTCGCATTTTTTTCTAAAATTGCAAATAATATTGAGATTGTTTTGGAAAGATAAATTGTTATTGACAGATGATTTACTAAGACACAGGTGGGCATTTTTCAGCACTTGAAAATTTTGTGTCAGTTGTTTTGGCTCTAAGCACTATGGGACTTAACATCTGAGATCATCAGTCCCATAGACTTAGAACTACTTAAACCTAACTAACCTAAGGATATCACACACATTCATGCCGGATGCAGGATTCGAACCTGGACCGAAGTAGCAGCGCGGTTCCAGACTGGAGCGCCTAGAACCGCTGGGTCACAGCGGCCGGCCAATTGTTTTGAAAAGATAAATTGCTACGGAAAGACAGTTCAGTAAGCTCTAGTCGCATATGTTCTTAAATCTAAAATTTATTGAAATTCTTACGAACATCTGCTTTACTGAGTGTTGCGACGAATTTTTCGTAACTACAAGGTGTTTACTGCGAAATCAGATTTTCATCCGAGTATTTCATACAGGAAGACACTGGATTGTGTCCATGCATTCACTAGTTGTACTTGTAAAATCAAATTGCTACCATGCAAGCTGTGAATGATGTTGCTCTTACTGGGCTAACCCTCCCACTCCACAACATTGTGCGCTGACTCTTGTGACCTGTCCCTATGACTGTCACCCCAAAATCAAGATTATAAGCTGACTGGACTAGTAAATGATCTGTTTGAGAATCTTACAAATTCACTGAGCGGTGGCTCCTTTCGATAGAAATTTCGATTCTAGCGTCTGTTTGACTCTGTAACGTTGCAACAATCACTATGGCGCACTTTTTTAGTGCACAGCGTGCCCTGCCTGCCGACTTCTAGGGTGCTATCTGGCTAGTCTTTCCTCTTTAAGTTCCTCTGAGTCTTCGTACTGCAGCTGCCCAATGAAGACGTCAGGACTGCATGCCTCTGCGATGAGCCACGCTTTTCACACTATCTTCTTGGAGGAAGCATCGCGTGACTGCACGTTGCTAAGCTTCAACTGTTTTTTCTGTATTGCGACATCCAAATCACAGCCAGTTTTTGATATATGTATACCCACCCTACTTTATGTGTTAATCTTATGGTATCTGTGCTTATTATTACGTGTTCTACATTTTCTTGAAGTTTATAGCATTTACTGAAAACTTGTGGATTTTTCTCAAATATTTATTCATAGCTTTGGAACATCTGCCATTTACAAATTCTGTAAGTAATCTAAACTGTTCTAACACCTTCTGTTATTATATATTCTCTATTCATTCCCACCTTCAAAGAGAATTACCTTGTAAATGTCGTAGCTTTTGTGTTTGGCCAGTTGCTGGTGGAAAGTGTCGAGTATGCCAAGCGCACTGCACGTCCGGTCCGGACAGTAAATCGCCAGCGCTGATATTAATGTCATAAATTCTTTTAAGTGCCGACTTGTGCGTGATTAATTTCTGGCCTTCTATTGTTAAACCTCATGGCAGTCTCATTCATTCTGTGCGTTATTGGCTTCACCAAACAAAATAATTTGTTTATGGGGATAAATACACTCTAAGACATAATAAAACTATGCACCACACATGAGTCATAGAAATGGGTCGCAGGTTGATATTTATACACGTATTGACGGAAAAGGCAAAACTATAGACCTTAGTGGCCGATAGATTGATGTGTGACGCTGCAGCGCTATTTCACAGCTCAGCTGGCCTGGATACTTAACAGGAGACATGTCTATACAAGGGCATAAAGTCTTTGGGAATCTCATTCCGTGTACTCTGTAGGAGAGTTCCTGTATCTCGCAGAGACTTGCTTCAAGAATATAAGCAGAAGGAGTGTTTTTCACAGGGGATATGTAGCTGGCCTCAGAGAAGTTTGTTGAAGTAATCGGTGAATCGCTCGATGTTTAAATAAGAAGCGATGACACTGTTCATATATAATGGCAGGAATTGGTTAACAATGGCTGCACACAGCGACAAGCAGGAAGTGGTCTACCTAGGGGACAACACACCATGAGGGCCGAGCAGTCAATCAAACGTGCAAACTTGCAACGACCACAAGGACCACGAACTTGCGGCTCACAGAAAGGGTGCTCAGTTCGCGGCTCCCCTTGCCCACACTACCACTGACCTATGTACCACATCAAGCCCGTTAATAGCAGTGTTGGCAGCATTCGTAATTGAAGCTCACTGTCTACTGTCTTCGTTTTGGTTTCTTCCGTGGCATCCGTACAGCACGGGGGGACCCTGACGATCTAACGCACGAGTAGGACAGAATTTGGCACAATCCAACACCTCTGTCTATCAATGCCAAGCCGAATAACTGTTTCCATAAGGGAAACAGGTGAACCAGCACGTTATTGAGTGCTCAATTTGTGAACCTCTTTCTCTTGAATAAATCATCACATTTTTCTGAAATTTTAATCGTTAGTTCTCTTGTACATGTACATCATATATACCAATTTCCGTGGCAGTCGAATAATTCCGTCATCGTGCGTCCTTTTTCTTATTTTTTAGTGTATTTTGTTGGCTTGGCTACTCTTAAGCCCAGTTGCTTGCACTTATCCTTTCCGTCGCATCACGTTTTGACACGAGCTATCAAACACTGAAGGGCTCTCAACACGACAAGTATCCTATAGTATCACAGCCTGTTGCCTGTCTGTCAACCCTGTAGTAGATATTTAGAACACGTTTGTCATTACAGATTGGGATATACCTCGATAAATTTATTATAGTTTAAAAAAAATCTGGTGTTGTTATAAAATGTCAAATGCCCGTAAAGGACTATCACTGAAAGACGCAGTAGTCTCAGCTTGTTCATCTCATGTAGCAACCACAAGGAAGAATTCAAAACTGCCAAATGACTGGTAGCATAATATTGTCCAACACTGAAAAATAAATTCCAGAACCATCGTATTCCTGAAATAAGGTGTGTCATGTTAGCATACTAGAAACATGTTTGCAGGGGACATTGATACTAAGAAGATTTCACTCAAGATATTTTTAAAGAAGAACCGCTCAGTTGTTTCTGAATAACATCACACAGGTAAGGTGCCTCACTTTCTCAAATAAATTGTGACCCTTTAAAGACAGTTGTAACCTGTTTTCACACTAAAAAACTGTGATCAGGAAGTTATGAAACAAAGAGGAAAGCTTTCTCGGAACTTCATTACTAATCCTTATCCAGATACTGGGGTCATATTTGGATTATTAAACGGGAAATATGCCATATTTTGCCACCAGATTAGCAGATATCAGTTGGACGAATTGAGCGTTTTAACTCTTGTATAGATCTACGACGAGACATCGAAATATAAGTTACATGTTATTATGGGAGGCCACGTAACATTTGCAGAATGGTGCATAATGAAGCGAACGACATGCTTGACACTGTTTTTCAGTGTAATCACCATGTACCTGTCGGCAACTGTAGCAACATTTTACCAGTCCTTCAAGTCCTCGACAGTAGAGATCCACTATTTCGTCGCAGAGCCATTCCAGAACCGCTGCGCGAATGTCCTCATTGTCATTTGTGTTGGATGTTCACGGCCTTTCATCCTGATCAGCATCACCTATGTACTTTTGTGTCGATTGTCACAGTGTTGGCACCGTTTCACTGTGGCTTGACGTCGTGCCGTTTCGGTTCACTACCAAAATTTAACAGTGAATGTGTGTTCAATTCATAGCTTTTCCCCACGAGAATCTTACAGTCACCTGTGTTTCAGTTTTTGAGTACGTACACAGGAGCAAAGCCATTTGATTCTCGCACTGTTATGCACTTGTTATCTGTACAAAAAGGAGAGCTGTCTCTGCAAGAAACCCAAAGCATGTACTATTTTCTCATAGTGTGTCACTCTATCTGCAGATTGGTCTTCGTTTGGCACAACATGAGTGTCACTCCAGTGTCTCATTATTTGGTATGCACTTCAGGTGACCACCGGTATTCGGATTTGCAGTTACCGAAAGATCGAAGATGCTGGTGATGGAAAATTCAAAAATGCGCGATATCGTTAACGGCAAATTTCAAAAATATGCAGGATGGAAGTAATAGGGAAGTCAATAATCCAAGATGACAGTGGTGAGAATTATAGATTGTGGACCTACAACACTCGTGCTGGTGCTCTTAATGGTGATAAGTTAAATAATATCCGAATGATTTCTTCAACAATTTCTGAAATATTATAATTATTTATTAAAAAGTGTGTAGTGCTTGTAGCTTAACGTATTTCAGTACCTCTAATATTTATTAGAAAAAGTAAATTTCAATTTAACTGGGTAAAATGGCACCATCTCCAGAGGTTCCTCTACAAGCTACGATAACTTCTAATTTTTTCAGGTGGATGTCATAACAGATGTCTTATCATTCTGTCGGTTCTCCCTGTCAGTGTTTTCCACATATTTCTCTCCTCTTCGATCTTGCGCAGAAACTCCTCATTGGTTACCTTATCATTCCACCCAATTTCCAACATTCGTCTGTAGCATTACATCTCAAATGCTTCGATACTCTTCTGTTCCAATTTTTCCACAGTCCATGTTTCATTACCATACAATGCTGAGCTCCAAGCGTACTTTCTCAGGAATTTCTTCCTAAGATTAAGGCCTATGTTTGATACTAGTAGACTTCTCTTGGCCAGCAAAGGCCTTTCTCCCAGTGCTAGTCTGCTTTTTATGTCCTCCCTGCTTTTTTCGTCCTTGGATATTTTTCTGCCTAGGTAGCAGAATTTCTTAACTTCATCTACACCGTGACCATCAATTCTGATGTTAAGTTTCTGGCAGTTCTCATTTCTGCTACGTCCCATTACTTTCTTCTTCCTTCGATTTAATCTCAATCCATTTTCTGTACCCATTAGATAAAGTATATATTCTTCCCTCAGGATAACAATGTTCTAAGCGAATCGTATCATTGGTATTCTTATACCTTGAATTTTAACTCCACTCGGGAACCTAGCTTTGATTTCCATCATTGCTTCTTCAATATACAGATTGAAGAGTAGGTGCGAAATATTACATCCTTGTCTTACACAGCAGTACGTTATTGGTCTTTCACTCTTACTGTTCCCTATTGGCTCTTGTATATATTTTATATTACCCGTCTCTCCCTGTAGCTAATCCCTAGTTTCCTCAGAATTTCGAAAATCGTGCGCCACTTTACACTGTTGAATTCATTTTTCAGGTCGACGAATCCTATGAACATGTCTTGATGTTTCTTTAGTCTTGCTTCCAATATCGGCTGCAACATCATAACTGCCTCTCTGATGCCTACCCCAACATAATCCCCTTAAAAATACTCTCAGCTACAACAAATACTTCCCCCCAACTTGTGCTTCTACTGTCCGAAATATTTTTTGTATTCAGCTTTAGAAATGGCTGACAGCTCTTTCCTCATTTGCTCCTTGATTTCTTCAATGTTGTCCAAATGATGTCCTTTCATGCCCCTTTTCATGTCTGGAGATAAGAAAAACTCACATGGAGCCAGTTCAGGAGAGTAAGGTACGTGTAACAGCGCATCCATACCATTTTTAGCCAAAAGTAGTCAAGCAGAGATGGCTGTGGCGGAACAACCAGTGTCCTGTCTACCACAAATTGGATCTTTTTCCACGAACACTTGCGCAATCTTAAAACTTCCAAATAAAAGGCTTTATTTACGGCCTCACCTTTTCAGTATTTTCGTCGGTTCGGGCAGTTGATGGACGTCCAGTAAGAGGTTTGTCATCAGCCGACATGTCACCATTTGTAAATCGAGCAAACAACTCGCGTTCTAAAGTTCTTCCTATACAATCATCTTTGTTAACTGTTTTCTACAGTATAACGTTTTAAGCAGTATTTTTACCGACTAGAAAAAAAAATCACAGCTGCACGTTGTTCAGTTAAGCCTGCTATCATAAAAAACGAAACAAGAACAAAACACTGTTATCGAAACAGTCAGTGCATATGAATAGAACAAACCTGGTCGACAACACAGGTGGCACTGAAGTGGCAACGAGTTGCGCTATGCACGCCTAGCCTAGCGGCAGAATGCGTACCGCACAAGCTCTGCCCGTCACATGGCAGTATTACTGGGTTTCTTTCCTTTTTTTTTCTTTTCTTTTGGGTGCCTCCTCATGTAATGCCCTATTCAAAAGTAACCAGAAATTCAGTGCAGACACACACACGCACAGCTGAAATTGGCGCCGTGTTCAGTACTATTTCAACAACTTCAATATGCACAATGATCAAATGTATCCGAATGATTTGAAATTTTCATAAATTGAGGCCAAGTTAAAAAGTATTTAAAGGATTCCAATTCTGTGACATGTTCAAATGTATTTCATTTTCAAAAATACTTGAATACATGACAGTGTTGGTGCACTTGGAACTATTGATCACAGTTACACCTTAAGCATCACCAGCTAATGAGACTAGGTCGATCTCTGGACCACATTTGGCACAAGGCACAGAGGAACACCCAAATGTTTCCACATTTAAGTAGTCTGTATTATTTGTCAGACTTATGTAAACAGAAACACACACATACATACATACACACACACACACACACACACACACACACACACACACACACACACACACACACACATGATGGTTATGTCAAGTGTCACAATGTTATTTCCACATATAAAATATTTATAAAATTTGATGCCTAAAAATGACTTTGGTCTCTCAAATTAAGTGCCTCGTACTATTTCCATATCTAGATTGTTCTGCAACAGTAAAAACAGTGGCTAAAAGTATAATGCAACGCAAACAGTTGACAACTCAGTTTAGGCTTAAATGGCGCTACATACACAATTGAAACTGTCCAGTCAATAAGAGTGCAAAAACACATGATAGCTGAAACACTGTGCTAAGCAGCCAATCAGTGGTAGTTGACACCAACAAATAGGGAGTCTGAATTACTATTCTGTAACTGTCAGATACTGGTAGAATGCGATTCAGTTGTAATACTTGATGCTTAAGCTTAATTGTCAATTCTCAAACGAAGCACTGTATTTATTTCTGTGTCTCAGTTGTCCATAATGTTAATCAAAATATGTAGAAGTATTGCCATTTCAATCTTAGGCCTACTTTATGATACTGATAGTACAATTTGTGAACTATGGTCATTCGATGTTTTTAGTTATTTTTCACTAATGCTTTGCCTTACCAAACACGATTTAGGACGAAGTAGTTAATGTATCATATTCCACACCATAAAAAGTATTACTGATGTTACTGACAGGCAAACTGAGTTTTCTGTTGCATTTGATCTTGGACACTCCTGTGGCAGCCCGTTTATCCATTAATGTTACATTTTTCTGGAACCTCATAACAACAAACCATGAAGTGTTTTGTTGAGATTTTTCATGTAGTATACCACTTAAAATACATACATCTGTAACACGTAACGATCATTTCATAATGTTTCAAAACTGAAATGTTAACACACACAATGCATCCAAAGACAATAATGATAAGGCTCCACATCTCTTGAAAATGTCATCTTTGCTCCAAACGAGAATCAAATATGTTTGGATTTCCAGTGCATATGAAACTGTAACAAATTGCCCCGTACATTAACATCTTAGAACAAAATTGTAACAAACTGCTCCTTAGCTCAACATGCCATTGCAAAATCGTGATAAAATAATTCGGTTGTAGGAAAACTGAAAGATACACATGCATATTCAATAAATTGCTCTACACGTCACCTGCTGGTTTGAGGCACTGGATTTCAAATAGTTTTCTAACACCAGAAACTGGGAGTGTATGAACTATAATTTGACAGTGGTAGTTGGCTACCAGATCTCAAATACTCTCCCAAGCATCATACAAAATTGTAAGATACAAACCTGTGCACTGTCACAACAAAACGATAAGAAATAAATTAATATGACAAACTCTGTTTTAAAAAAATTTAACGATTTTCCTTTATGCCACCACTGTTATGCAAAACTGTCACATGTTGTCCCACATGCCACTGAGTAAGCAAACTGTAAATTGTTTTGGTAAGCTGCATCTGGTTCCTACAAGCAGATGTGTTTAGTCATCAAGTTGAGATCTGTCATACTAGCAGGCCAAGACTTATTCTAACAAAGAAAAACGTTTAGTGAGAATTGTGACACCATGCAGCCAAGGCAGTACCATGTGTATGACATTGAAATTACATCATAGTATAGGGACATGACAAGTGAGGTCATAGATAGGGTACTGATCTGTGAATCTGACACCAGTGAATAATCATACAGCTACAGGAATGTCAAACATCAATTGAAATAAAAGAATATGCGTCTGTCAGTGTCAGACTATATTTTCAAGTATCGTATATGATGCATTATCTTTGTGTCCCATAGAAAGGTGCTTGGTAAGGCGAAGCATTAGTGAAAAATTTGAAGAACATGAGGTGAGCATAGGTCAAAATTTGTACCAGTGGTGAGATAGCCAGAAGTAACCATTAGATCTGAACACCAATATAATTCCATGTTCTGATAAATTTTACAACTATTTTTGCATAGAAATACATGATATAAAATTTTGGTGTACATACACTCCTGGAAATTGAAATAAGAACACCGTGAATTCATTGTCCCAGGAAGGGGAAACTTTATTGACACATTCTTGGGGTCAGATAAATCACATGATCACACTGACAGAACCACAGGCACATAGACACAGGCAACAGAGCATGCACAATGTCGGCACTAGTACAGTGTATATCCACCTTTCGCAGCAATGCAGGCTGCTATTCTCCCATGGAGACGATCGTAGAGATGCTGGATGTAGTCCTGTGGAACGGCTTGCCATGCCATTTCCACCTGGCGCCTCAGTTGGACCAGCGTTCGTGCTGGACGTGCAGACCGCGTGAGACGACGCTTCATCCAGTCCCAAACATGCTCAGTGGGGGACAGATCCGGAGATCTTGCTGGCCAGGGTAGTTGACTTACACCTTCTAGAGCACGTTGGGTGGCACGGGATACATGCGGACGTGCATTGTCCTGTTGGAACAGCAAGTTCCCTTGCCGGTGTAGGAATGGTAGAACGATGGGTTCGATGACGGTTTGGATGTACCGTGCACTATTCAGTGTCCCCTCGACGATCACCAGTGGTGTACGGCCAGTGTAGGAGATCGTTCCCCACACCGTGATGCCGGGTGTTGGCCCTGTGTGCCTCGGTCGTATGCAGTCCTGATTGTGGCGCTCACCTGCACGGCGCCAAACACGCATACGACCATCATTGGCACCAAGGCAGAAGCGACTCTCATCGCTGAAGACGACACGTCTCCATTCGTCCCTCCATTCACGCCTGTCGCGACACCACTGGAGGCGGGCTGCACGATGTTGGGGCGTGAGCGGAAGACGGCCTAACGGTGTGCGGGACCGTAGCCCAGCTTCATGGAGACGGTTGCGAATGGTCCTCGCCGATACCCAAGGAGCAACAGTGTCCCTAATTTGCTGGGAAGTGGCGGTGCGGTCCCCTACGGCACTGCGTAGGATCCTACGGTCTTGGCGTGCATCCGTGCGTCGGTGGGGTCCGGTCCCAGGTCGACGGGCACGTGCACCTTCCGCCGACCACTGGCGACAACATCGATGTACTGTGGAGACCTCACGCCCCACGTTTTAAGCAATTCGGCAGTACGTCCACCCGGCCTCCCGCATGCCCACTATACGCCCTCGCTCAAAGTCCGTCAACTGCACATACGGTTCACGTCCACGCTGTCGCGGCATGCTACCAGTGTTAAAGACTGCGATGGAGCTCCGTATGCCATGGCAAACTGGCTGACACTGACGGCGGCGGTGCACAAATGCTGCGCAGCTAGCGCCATTCGACGGCCAACACCGCGGTTCCTGGTGTGACCGCTGTGCCGTGCGTGTGATCATTGTTTGTACAGCCCTCTCGCAGTGTCCGGAGCAAGTGTGGTGGGTCTGACACACCGGTGTCAATGTGTTCTTTTTTCCAATTCCAGGAGTGTATTTATGGTTCAGGTATCAAGCATTACTTGTTAATTCCCGTCTGCCAATAGCTGTAAGCTATAAGTATAATGAAACTTCCTGGCAGATTAACACTGAGTTCCGGACCGAGACTCGAACTCGGGACCTTTGCTTTTAGCGGGCTAGTGCTCTACCAACTGAACTACCCAAGCAGTGTGCTTGGGTAGCTCAGTTGGTAGAACACTTGTCCGCGAAAGGCAAAGGTCCCGACTTCGAGTCTCGGTCCGGCACACAGATTTAATCTTCCAGGAAGTTTCATATCAGCGCACACTTCACTGCAGAGTAAAAATCTCATTCTAGAAGTATAATATTTGTATGTGTCAAATACTGCTGGTTGCATACTTAGCAGTGTATTTTACACAAAGTGTCTCTTCACAGTTATAGAATTAATGAAATTCGTTTTTGTATATAGCCTCACTTATTCACTAAATAAACTCTCAGCTGGCCGCTTAGCATGATATTTTCAGCCATATCTGTTTGAAAATGTTATAGAAAGATTTTGATATGGAAGTAGTATTGAGGCATAATCATGTACAAGAGGAAACATTCACACTGAAAGACCAAGAATTAAGTGTACCAATCAGAAAGCAGTCCTCTGTCGCGATCTTTATCTATACACCTAAGAAGGAATGCTACATATACAGGAAAGGTTAAAGAGTGGGTTTCAAATTCAGGTAAAAAGATGTGAATGATAAGATTCGCCGATGACGTTTTCATCCTCAGTGAACGTCAAAATGAATTACCACAAGATCTGTTGAATCGAATAAACAGCCTAATGAGTATCGGATATGGATTGACAATAAACTGAGGCCGGCCAGAGTGGCAGGGCGGTTGTAGGCGCTACAGTCTGGAACTGCACGACCACTACGGTCACAGGTTCGAATCCTGCCTCGGGCATGGATGTGTGTGATGTCCTTAGCTTAGTTAGGTTTAAGTAGTTCTAAGTTGTAGGTGACTGATGACCTCAGAAGTAATGACCCATACTGCTCAGAGCCATTTGAACCATTTTATTTGACAATAAACTGAAGGTAGATGGAAGTATAGAGGAGTAGCAGAAATGAAAATAGCGAGAAGCTTAACATTAAAAGAGGTGGCATAAGGAAGTATACATAAATATTATGCTACCTAGGAAGGAAAGTAATCCATGATGGACAAAGCAAGGAGAATAGAAATAGATGACTAACACAACCAAACAGGCCATTTCAGGCTAAAGAAAGTCAGCTAATAAGGAGCATAGGATTCAATCAAATTTCTCATGATATACATTTGGAGCATAGCATTGTATGGTAGTAAGTCATAGTCTGTAGAAAACCTCGAAAGAAAAGATATTCAATGCCTTTGAGTTGTGATGAAAATTAGATGAGGTCAGCAGGTAAGGAACGAGAAGGTTGTCGTCAGACTAAACGAAGGAATAAACACATGTAAAACAGTGAGAAGAAATAGAAGCATGGTTATAAGACATCAAGAAATAACTTCCATAGCACTAAAGGGAACTGTAGAGGGTAAACTCGGTAGAGGAACACAGATAAATTGGAATATAACCAACAAGTAAGTGGTGACATTGGGTGTAAGTCCTAAATTCAGTCGAAGAGGTTGGCACTACACAGGAATTGGTAATGAGTCATATCAAACCACTGAGAAGACTGATGACCCAAGGGAAGAAAATAAAAACGTAAAGGAAAGAGAGAGAGATTGAGGTATGTTTTAAGCATCAGTTTTTATGAATGTTTTATATGTGTATTTAAGACAGTGGAAAATATTGGTATAGTTTGGAAGGATAGGCCTCTGATAAATTTTGATGACTGCCAGAAAAAAGAAGAAATTCATCTAAGTATGAACATTAGCCGTGTTTTTTTTAGGTACAGATGTACAGTGCAAGTCGCTTTTGTCCTTAAGAGGTCATACACATTAACAAACTGCAGATTTCACGCTCACTGATTATAAATGGGAGGTGAAAAGCGACACAGTCACGTTCCATCTGTAAACAAACGCGCAAACGCCATGTTTAGGGATCCTCAAACGTCAAGCAACCTGAAGTTCCAGTGTGCAGAAGAGTCGACAGTAAAAAGAGTCTATGAAGCACAAGAGTTCCAGTGGGCAGAAAAGTTCCAGCAGTCTCAGACCAGAAAGCCTACAGCAGACACGGTGAGTGACCATTATCTTAAGTTAAGCTTGCGTACTATGAAGGATTTGCACAGCTTGCCTCTACATACCCCTGAACTAGAACTGTACACCTGTCTACATAACTTTCATTGGGACGAGTACTTGAACTTATGGGTTAGATTAGAGCTGTAGAATTTGACACTACCGTTGTCCGTGATCTGTAGTACCACAAATTTTTCTAGATACTGAAATCTTAAAGTGACAGGAGAGGGCGACATTTAGTTCTGGTAACTGGCTGGAAAATCTAGTAAGACTCATCTCTGTGCTCTTCTACATGCTCACTGCAACTCGTAAAGAAGAAACAAATTGTGGACCACTAAACCACTAGTCATCACCATACCTACCTCCTTAGCCTAACATCTGAATCATTCACTATGGTCGCCTACCATAGAGATCTGAAGTATCTCAGGTCGATCCTGTCGCCATTTCAGTCCTTTATGCAGCCACTCATATACCAGGAAACGGATGATCAAAATTCTCGCGTCATGTCTGATCTGAGCATCAGCTACTGAGTATATATGTTGTGACTCATGTTGGGCCGCGACAACGCAACTCTATATGGGACAGAATGTGGTAGTTCAGGTAGAGAGTTAACTTGCTCGCCTGTTAGTTATTTCTTCTTTACTTGTTTGCAGTGAACATGCTGAACATGCAGAAAAGCACATAGATGAGGCTTGCCGGATTTCTCAATCAGTTACTAGAACTAAAGATCACCGTGGCCCGTCACTTTAAGATTTCGGTAATCATAAAAAGATGAAGATGATACCGAAGAGGTGGATACTCGAAGAGATTTAAGACAGGTTTGCAGCATGTCACAAGCAGTTTTCAATATACTTACTGATAACCTTATCAATAAAGTCTTCGAAATACCAAAGGATTTTAGAGTGGGAGGGGGGATAATAAAATAATAAAGACCAGACGTTAGCCAAACGTGTGGTATGCAGTGGTTCTGAAACCTGGACCCTCAGACAGAAAGAACAGATGTAATTGTAAAGTTTTGTAATGTGGTTATGGAGAAGAATCGTGAAAGAGATGGATCGACAGATTAAGAAATTAGGAGATGCAGAGCCGGACAGGGAATGAACGGAACTTCATGGGGGTAATATAGGTGAAGAAGACATCTTGGATGGGACACATTTTACATAGGAACTGTCTACCATAGAGAATCTTCGAGGGGACAGTAGAAAAAAAGAGGGAGAAGAAGAAGATTTGGAATGTTAACATACGTGAAGAGAAGAAGGAGTTAAAAGCAAACGAAGAATTATGCTCTGGACAGAGAAATTTAGGAGGTACAGTTCACAAATGTCTAGGACAGTTTTACAGAAAGAAGACTTGAGATAACTGTTTTGTATTTGTGTGTGTGTGTGCGTGTGTGTGTGTGTGTGTGTGTGTGTGTGTGTGTGTGTGTGCACGCTTAAGTGCTTTTGGTATATAATACGTAACATATGGACGTAAAAATATTTACTTTGGGAACTCCATTGTGCCATAACCAGGTGCAGTGCAGAGACTGAACTAATCTTCTCGACAGGTATTGCTTAAGGTGTAACTTAGATCAATAGTACCAATTTATATATTTTTGAAGCTGAACAGAATACTTCTGTACATGGCACCGAATTCATAGCATTTGGGTACTTCTGAACAAGGTGCAAAATCCATATCGTTACGCTAATTTTAAACATGGCCAAATTCAGATCATCTGCATACTTTTGAAAATGGCGCCGTTGTGGCTGCAAGCAAAAGAAGGCTACCACAGTCATATTGGAATTCCACATGCAACAGTAGCAGTTTATCTTTTCCTGCCATCGCTCGCTTCTTGCTCCTACCGCAATCTTGCATTTTAAATTTCCCACCTCTGCCATCTTGAATTTTTCGGCAGCTGCAGCTGTGGATAGAGACGGCTGTGTACCAAATAATACTTTACCATACTACTACACATCTAAGTAGTTATCTCAAGTTCTTACACAAGAAGAAATTCCGGAAGAATAGTATACTGAATATAGGAACTTTTTCTACTGTTGGTGCGGTCATTCTATGGAGTGAAACTCTGAAATCTCTGAGACTCTCTAAGCAAACTTGTCTTGTTGGGGTAAGACTCAATGCCCCGCTTGTGTGAAAGACTTTACAGCTATTTACCTGGGAAGTGATTCAGCCAGCATTAAGACAAGATAATTTTCTTGGCTTCCTCAGAACCTAACAAGTGGTAAGATATCCACGAGAATAAGTGATATAAAGGAATGTTCATTCCTGAGATAATTATTGCAGACTGAAGGATATAATTTGTTATTATAATGAAGACGAAATTATTTCTTCCCTTTTTAGTATTCCTTTGTTATCGCACACCAGTAAAAGCTCATAACATTAAAATAATACCTGGGAATAAATAAAAGGTAATTTTGTAAATAGAAAATAACGAAGACGTTGTTTTCTGAAGTCGCATTCTTGTCGGGGGATTCTTTTAAGAGTATGTTCAAAGGTAGAACCTTTTGCATCACGACGCTTTCGTATTTGCTACAGCATGGCAGCACTCACTACTGTGGGCTAATTGCTTTGCACGCTCAGTAATCCGACCTCAAGTCCTCCACAATCTTTAGATCTTCCTCGTAGGCCACATGCCCCAGACGATCGTAAGTGATAGTGCTGGATACCACCGAACAGGATTGATTCTTCCGGTCAAACGATTTGGAAATAATCGGTCTGCTGCCTCTATCGCTATTGAAGATATTCCTCCTGTTGGAAGCACATCACATAATGGGCTCATAGGTGCATATTTTCTAACAACAACGGTAAAGTATTTACCTCTACGTTGGTGATTCGGATTTAGGTTTTTCATTGTTTCCCTATACTGTTTAAAGCGAA
This sequence comes from Schistocerca piceifrons, assembly GCF_021461385.2. Lineage (NCBI taxonomy): Eukaryota > Metazoa > Arthropoda > Insecta > Orthoptera > Acrididae > Schistocerca > Schistocerca piceifrons. The sequence goes on along the minus strand of NC_060140.1, from coordinate 652,966,574 downwards.
GGAAGGAATGGTAGGTCTCAACAGTCTTCCTGTGTCTAAAATATTGCCCTTTCTATAATGACTTCGCCCATAAAATCCTGAACTTTCTTTTATATTATATTAGTGGTACATTTCGCATAAGGAAAACGGTTAGCAGACTTCAAACACCCGAAAGATTTCGGTACTATATCCTATGCTGATATCTGTCATCTCACTGATTTCACGTTTCTGGTAGTGAAGAGAAAATTTACGAACGTTCTTTCCTTTAACATCAACTGCAGTAAATATCACAACCAACATCTGCCGAAGTATTACCGAATTACAAAATCGGGTTTTTTGGTGGTAACTCGAAATCACTAACACCTGAAGCTACGTTGAGCAAGACATAAGGTCTTTGATAATTCCATGGGACCAAGACATTATACCACGAAAATTTTAGTGTGTTTAATTGTTCTGACAATAAATGTTTGCATTTTCTAACAAATCTGTGTAAGAAATCATTCTTTACACTCGTGCATTTAGAAACTTTAAGTTGCAGAATTCACAAGCTAGTGATTTTGTAAATGGACCACCTCCGTTATATAGACTAGATTGTAGGGTTTCAATATATGGAACAGATGTGATGTTTGTGTATGATTCACCAAGTTATTGAAGAGTCAGATCGTCTTACCTCGTTAGGCATGCATCTCACTTACGTATAAGTTCGCTAGAACTGAATCGAGTAGTAAGTATGAATACCTACATCGTTAACAGTGGTGTCCTCTCCTGTTGATTATTTTGAAAATTAGTGTTGCGAACTCCGATCGGCGGAAATGATGTGAACGTGAACGCTGGGTTCCGAACGACTCGAGACCACACTCAGGCTGAAGCTACACGCATCATCCTGACTTCTCTTACACGAGTATCGAACTACTGGCAAAGTTAAACCTCATTTCTACTCGTCACACAGTTTCACCTGATTTAAACTCGTGAGGAAATGTGAAGAAATTTAATTTACTTCTGGACGGTTTCCCGTTTATACTGCCATGTTTGTAGTTAGCTGACAGTTCCGCTTTACACTCACCTCCTCCACTTTCTCACACCTAAGCTTTATCTAAAACGTTAAAACAACTGTATTGGTCTTATGGCAGCTCACAGAAATTTAGGCTTCTGCATACTGTTGTGATAATTTCTCCGTCTCCTACATATCGAAATTCATGTAGCTGCTGAAATACTGTGGTGACTTATTCCGCTTACTTCCCACTCGCAGTGGAAAGAGCACATGGTGTTTCGTAATGAAACACTAGTAAATTGTTGTCTGAACATGACCAGTGTCCTGTTCTGAGCAAGCCATATCGTTCTGGATATTGAACCAAATAGAAATGAAAATGAAGTTCTGTAATCTGGATCACAATTTTTTAACTCCCAGTGAATTCTTAAGTAAAGTCGCTGAATTAACTTTGAGCTATGGGAAAGGACGACACAAACGAAATGAGTTCGTAACGTATCGAATTTCAGCCAGAAATATAATAACTTGATGAAAGGTTTAAGTGAAGTTGGCAGTAGCTTACTTCATCTGTACAGGATGCATTAATCATTATATATGAGTTTCCATATTTGTAGAGTTAACATTAGGGGGATCCTTTGATCCTTTAGTTACATAAAAGCACCTGGTGTAGAAACAGCACACAGTTACCTTCAAACGTTTGTAATAATTGAGATCAGTATACATACAAAATATTTCTCTCAATAAACAATAATTAAGTAAAATGTTCCTGCTTTGTTAAATTAAATCATTGTCTCCATAATTTTCATTGTTCCATTTTCTAAAGTGTATTGTCTAATTCACTCTTTTAAACCCACTAGCTAACTTTTCTTTGCTTCAAGCTCTTCTGAACAACTGTAAGTATCAATGGGTTGAACATGTGTGTCGAATAATGTCCATTAAATAGCGCATATAAATAATGAAATTCAGAAGTGCCTCACGTCATACGCAGTGCCCTTAACAGGTCACTGACCTCTGCCTTGACGGTTATGGCAGTTCTAAGAAGCAGATAATAAGCATGTCAGAAAATATATTTCACAAGGGTTCTTGATGCATGTCTCCCCACAGAATTTCAGTTACCTAACTGAACCGCCCCCCCCCCAAATATCATGGGAGGTGTTTAAAGGCACATTTGCATGCTGAGCTTTTATTAGCAAAAGAAGAACACGTAATTATAAGTAATGAATTAAACAAAAGTTTGAGCCATAGATGTAGCCTACGGCTGTAAAGATATAGTATGCAGCCGCTGGAAACATTTGAAGATTTTTGATCGTCATATTATTGGCGAAAGAGGAAGAGTAACCTTCTTTTTCTAGGTATTTCCAGGTTGGACGTATGTGACACACCGCCATTAATACTACATTATTTTATTAACATATTGAAGTGCTGCAATTACATAATTTAAGAGTTCCTTAATTTCTACTTTTATTATTGTTATTCCTAACCTATGTATGTTTTATTTTGTAGCTTTAGTCATTGTAAGATTGTTGGGCGACTTGACATGGCAAAAGGTTCCATACTTTTAAGCGGAAAGTCGTCCAGATCGATCCACCGTCGTCTTCGAGTGCTGTTTTTCACTCGAAGTCCGATCCACCACACAGAGAAGAAATATGGTTAAAAATACATGAACGTACCTTTAACGAAAATGCCATGCTCAAGCGCCGAGAGTCTGTATGAAACATATTTTACCATTCTGTAAACTTAATTGATACATATTTAATATTCATTACTATAATTGAATTTAGTGTCTCGATCCAGTTAACAATGAGCCTTAAAATACCTTAATTAATGGTGGAAGGGGCTGGGGATTTTGTGCCTACCTTTTGAAAATTTTGTAATCTACTCAGTTACCTTATACTGCACTTCAAAGTTTTTAAAAAAATTTGTTTGTTTGTAATGATACCTTCTACCGGATTCCGTAAATGTTTTGAGTTTATCAGTTCAACTAGAGCCACAAATTTAGGTCCCAGTAGTAGATGTAAGTACTTACAGTCAAAATCGTATTCAATGTTTTTACGTTCAGGACTCTACTTACACATCAACATCTGCTTGAAAAGTATATTGAGAGTAAAAGTCAATAATAAGTAATGGAATTAGTATTTCTTTAAATTTTGTGGTCATCAAGAAGAACTCCCCCATCCTGCCGTTGATAGTATGTTGGTATAGCTAAGACTGTGCTGAAGGATATTTTCGAGTTCTGGACATGCTTACACATCAGGGCAACTTCAAAAAAGCCTCTTTGTAATGTAAAACAACAACAAGGAACTAATTTTGTTATTTCTTAATTTTTGCGTGTGCATTAATTACTCCCCCAGGGTTGTACGCATTATTGACCGTACTTTCTCATTACGAGGATGAAGATGAGCAGTAGCTACTACATAGAGTTTTCATTGACATAAGTGTGGAGTTTGTCGCATAAATGAAAAGATCAGAGAGTTGAACGAAATAGTGGCAAGGGGACGGCCCAATCCGACATGTCGAAACTTGCCCTGATAATTTTTATCCAGGAAGAATGCACCAAAAGAAACAAAATAACAGTTTTAGTCCTAAGACTAAAATTACCAAGGCCGTAACTCGACAGGCAACGGGAAAATGAGCATTCTTACCGTAGCAGTAGCAGACAGCACATGTGCGACACAGCAGGCACTTATCTTTGATTAACCGCCAATTAGTAAAATAGGTAACACGGTACAACTCGTTAGTAATTTATAAAGCAAATTTCAGTTGCCATTGATAATTTCACAGATGTTGCTTCTCATTAAATATTCATCATAATTAGAAGCTGCCTTGCTTTACCTCCGTGTTAAAACATAGATAAAACCAACAGAATCTTCTATGTGTTATCTTCATGTATGCTTGTCAGTGACATCTACCTTTTTGCAGGTTCGAGTAGTTCATACTAATTAATATTTTCAGCCTTGCAACATAAAATAAGAAGAATGTGGTACGCAATCAAACTCACCTGCTTGTCCTACAGACCTACATATGTATTATTTATTAGGTAATTTCTTAGTCATTCATTCGAATGATGTCGATTTTCCGTTGGAAATTGTGGAAGTATTATAATGAAGAGGAAGTAACCCGGACACTTCTGTGAATTGTGTTTGAAGAATGATTTTTATACTAAATACAGTCCAGAACAGAAATGCAGTACCTCACTGACGCAAAGAAAGCAGGGAGAGAGATAACGTTCAGTGATAAAATTTTTTTTTTTTTTACGTGAAGAAGGAGGAAGTGCTACAAGTTAAGTTCCCTCCTAAGGCAGTTTTATTTCGCAAAATCTTAGTCAGTTGTGTAAACGGTACAAAGGGTTACATGCAGTACGAAATATGTGCCAAAATGAAACTAGTTCAGGTGTGAAGGAAAAACTATTCAAAAGATTTAGAACTGCTCGTTTAGCATTACTGAGGGAAATCTACGAGACTAGGCCCTCTGAATTGCAAGTACTGCTCGTTTACGATTACTGAGGGAAATCTACGAGACTAGGCCCTCTGAACTGCAAGTGAGACCAAAATTACTGATTTTCATGATTCTTCGACCTGGTGTAGCAGATTCAAAAATTGTACGGGAAAGTCTTTCATAAAATTATGAAATTTACGTCAAGTGAACAGGTAGAGGAGATGTGGTTAATAGGGACTACTATAGACATAATCTTAGCTTCGGTTTATCACGAAAGTCCACTGTGTGAAACCCGTCAGGCAGATTTCGTTCAAGAACTGTGTGCAAACCGCACTTTTTCATTTTGATTTTTGAGCGAAAAAAAGGAGTCGCTTGTGCAGTCGTTGAATACTATGACACATTTGTTTACATCAATACCAGTGACCAATACCAGTGAACTATTGTTTCTACAGCTTAGTATCATCATGAGGAATTTAAAAGCAAATTGGTCCCGAAAATTAACAAAAAGACAGTTTAGCAGCCAAAACTAGTAATCGAAGAAGAAAAATCTGGTAAAATGGGAGAGAATAATTTTCGATACCTTAAAAAGCACCTTTTTACCAGTTTCATAAAATAATCCATTGCTCTTGTTGGATTCTTGCCCTGGACATAACATCATATCTGTCTTTAGTTGGAGGACGAAACGACTGTTAATATAATTTGACTATAAACAAATTCCTTGACAGTGTGCAACATTTTCAGAAAATTATCAGGCAGTACAGTATCCATAGCTCATTGTCATTTCATGTTTTTTAGCGTAATAATATTGTCAAACTTCAGTCTTTTGTGTATTGTCAGAGTTCATCACGTTTTACGACTTTAATTAAGTTTGCCTTGTATGAAGTACATTATGCAGGACAATATAAACGATTATTTCTTTCTTCATCCCAATTTTGTCTAAACAAAACTAGTAATTAGTGTAAGTTCCTAAAAGTATTAATTTCTCTTTTATCAGATTTGCTTTATGAGAGGAAAATGGTTTGTTACGACTACTGGGGATAAATTAGGAAATGCTTCATTGACAGTAAAAACTCATGATTCAAAATTAATCATAAGAACTCCACGTCAACAAATTAAAACCCGATTGAGAGAAGTCATCTGCCATGTAACATAAAACGCTGCCTTGATCTGTTTGCGCTGCCAGTCACTTTTGTAACAATTAAATAAGCAACAATCTAGTTGTCAATATAAACTGCAAGTTATTAAAAAAAATAACGGTTGGAGAGGTTTTTGGTATGGTTGAAGTGCTTAAAATTCGCTTAGATATATTTCTTGGACTTCGTGTTACATGGCGCTACGTCTTCTTGTCACGGTTGTGTGTGCTCACCCACCAGATCGCACGCTACACAGGAAGGACTGTACAAACCATTGTTGTGAGCTGTTCTTCGTCCGACAGATTTCAGTAACATACATTTTTTTAAATATTTACAGTCAACCTTAGCAGCTAAGATTTATACACAGCGTTTGTTTCGCTTTATTCTTCCTGTGTGAAAATCTCAGGATAAGTTTACATTGGTACATTCCATTGTGAGCTTGGACTTCCTAAACTGTTTTACTGCTGACGAACGTAATAAGATTTTTCATATCAATCATTGCATGGACGAAGAACAAATATGACACTGAGATAGCCGGTAACAGTGTACAAAATAAACTGTGATTGTTCAACGTTGTAATGCCGCCGGAACTGACGAGACACAGATATGATTCTGCATAGGTTATTCTAAATAACGGTAATTTATCGTATGATGCTGGAGTAAACTTGGCTCCCAATTGATTAGTAGTAAGTTAGTTTTTACCGTATGAAACGAAGATAATAGGACAGGTGCATGCTATTCTAGGCGTTTAAACGAAATTATATCCGCTATAAAAATGTTGCACATGTTCAAAACAGTAACATCAGCTATTAACATGATGGAAACCAGCTCTGTAGGAATCATTATGGATTCGATAAACAGCGATCTGCGGGAACACTTCTTCTGTTCGTTCGCGAGACCTGTAAGTGGATAACAGTGTAGATAACGGTGCCCTGGGTGATTCCGTATTTCTTGATTTCCGGAAGACATTCATTACAGATCCGCGGTATCATATAGTGGAAAAGAAACGAATACTAGCTTACAAAATACAGAAACAGATTTCTGAGTTGATGCAGAACTTCCTAGCTCATAAGTAAACAAGTACAAATCATCATGTAAATACAAAGAAGTCTTACAGCTCTGTTACTGTTCACGTTATACAACACCACAAAATTTGAAAGAAATTATGAGAGACCGGAGGGTTATTGACGCTTTATAAAGGATCTGGTTGCTCATTTTCTGTTAAATGCATTCCGTATAGAAAGGGAAAACATTGTTTTTAGATTACAGTGTTTGTCTTAAATCACTGGGAACCTTCAAAATCCGTGATTATACTGTAATCTTCGGCAGGTAATTTGAGTAGAACGAGCTCATGGAGACTACTGAAATATTCCTGATCTGAAATTCATAGTGACACTATTTCACCGATAAAAGAGGTAGTTTACAATGAGAAACTTCGTGGCAGAATAAAACTGTGTAGCGCACCGGGACTCGGACTCAGGACCTTTGTATTTCGCGTGCAAGTGCTCTGTCGACTGAGCTACCCAACGTCCTCACAGCTTAAGTTCTGCCAGTACCTCGTCCCGCACCTACCAAACTTCACAGAACGACTTCTGGAAGAAGGATATTGCGAAGAAATGCAGGGAGAGCAGTTGCCTGTGAAAGGCAAAGTCTGCAGGAAGTTTCATATCAGCGCACACTTCCCTACAGAGTGAAAATTTTACTATAGCAACTTGCCCTGGCTGTGGCTAAGCCATGTCTCCGCAATATCCTTTCTTTCAGGGGTGCTGGTTCTGCAAGGTTTGCAGGAGAGCTTCTGTGAAGTTTGGAAGTTAGGAGACGGGAACTGGCCGAAATGAAGCTGTGAGTGCGCTCGTGAGTTGTGGTTGGGTAGCTCAGTTGGTAGAGCACTTGCCCGCGAAAGGCAAATGTTCCGAGTTCGAGTGGCGGTCCGACACACAGCTTTAATCTCCCAGGAAGTTTCATATCAACGCTGCAGAGTGAACATGTGTGTATTGTACATCATTAAAAACATAAATTGAATTTATAAGAGCGCTTGTAAGTAACCAAGGCAATTACTTTTAATGCAAGTACAGCTCACATGCACAAACATAAAAGAACATACGTAATTTTTGTTGTTTTTTGTAGTCATCATGATCAAAGGCGACAGATTTATGAATAAAAGAAATATGTTTTACATTATGTTCGATGAAGTACTGAGGTAATATATATATATATATATATATATATATATATATATATATATATATATATATATTTGCGGGTTCCTTTATTTTACACTTTTGTTGAGGAAATGTTGTTTCGTAGCGCTATATGAAGAAATCTGCATTGTTTTTCTTATTTTTACTACCACATCCTAATGTTACAAGTTACAAATTAACATTTCTCCAATAAAACCTGAATTAATGTTCAAAATTTCAATTTTTCTATACATACTGTATACTTTTAAGTAAAAGACGTAGGGTACCCTGCCCTTACCAAATCCTCAGTCAGTTTCTAGACAGCTGAACGCTTCTCGTTCGTTAAAACACTGATGAGATACTCAAACAAAGCGATATTTATCAGGTAACTCCCGACAGCTTTGAAACACACCTAACGTACAGGTAAAGCGGGTACGACTTTAACTGAGCAAAGCTAGTAGCAATAATACTGCAATATACGTTTGCTGAAGATAGTCTGCGTTAGCCTATAGTAGTTTTACAACAACGTGTGGACTTCACTCAAAATCTGTGCTTCGTATAATGCGCATTTCATTTGCCATGGGTATTAAGGGTTTCTTGCAATCCTCTACAATATTAGCTGTAGCATGTTATTCCTGAGCAAATTAGTTCCTGAAGCGAAAATTTTCGTGTAAGTTAGAAGTGTCGTGTTATAATAACGGTGAAGATAAATCATTTAATAATGTCTAAGTCTAGACGGTGCCCAGTTCATTCTTCACAACGAGCCATCCATGAGCAAACGACACCGCCAAAGATACGTGTCTCTCTGAGACTTTGTTGTCTCTGTTGTGGTGGTCTCAAGAACAAAAATGATTTTAACGCCCACAATTCGTGTCCATTCTGACGACTTCGTCTTACAAAGACTGTAGAGTTAGCCCCTGCGACGCCGCGGTCACTTGCGGCGCGGCTGGAAGCCGTTTGGTCGCCTACAGCTGCTGCTGCTGCTGCTGCTGCTGCTGGTGGTGGCGACGTAACGATCGGTGGGCGTGGCGTGGGGTGGCAGCAGCTCCGGACGGCCTGCGGCGGCCGGGTTCGAAGCCGGAGGTGTGCGGCGGAGGTGACACGGAGCCATTAAATTCCCATTAGCAGACGTTTCCCACCGGCGCTAGGTGCTGGAATGTCTTAATTTTCTTCTCGACTCTTCTACCGTCACCTCCACATCCATATCGGAATGTCAATAACGCGGATATTAATTACGCTGCCCCTCTTTATTTCCTGGGTCGATAAAAATGAGGGTTCTCATCCATTATGGGTAAATGGTGCGGTAAATAACAGGAGGACAGAAACTGATAAACTATAAATATTTTTGCCTTTAGTTATGTTGCACTCGATGCACATTTGATGAAATTCGCAGCTGAAGTGGTGGACAACACGACCAAGAAATTTAGAATTATACTAATACCGACAGCTGCGCACGGGCGTTGATATAGATCGACGGGGACAGGCGAAAATGTGTGCCCCGACCGGGACTCGGACCAGGGATCTCCTGCTTACATGGCAGACGCTCAATCCATCTGAGCCACCGAGGAGAGACGAACAGCGAGACTGCAGGGACTATCTCGCGCTCGCCTCCCGCGAGACTCACATTCTCACCTTGTATGTTCACACATTATTTTCGTAGTGTCCCACCCCAACACACTCATTACTCGTGGAAGACATTCTTCGAAGTTCCGTAAGAGTTGTGGGAGTATGCGTGCATCCGCACAGAAGAAGTTCATGGCCGGTATCGCCAGAACTATATACTTATATGGATACGGTGCCTGTTCTTTCGGACATCCGAGTATGTTGCACACTGCAAATGCGCAGAGAAGTGATCTGTGGCCATGTCTACAAACATTGAAAGCTGACCTGCTCACGCTGACATCACTTTATTATAGAAATGAGCTCAGTGCTTTCGTGTGTTCTTAATTTTTGGCGTGTTGTTTGTTATCGTACTACTGTTCTCCTACAAGAGAAGCCGTGCGCGGTAGCCGCGCGAGCTAAGGCGCCTTGTCCTGGTCTGCGCGGCTTCCCCCGTCGAAGGTTCGAGTCCTCCCTCTGGCGTGGGTGTGTGTGTTGTCCTAAGCGTAACTTAGTTTCAGTTAGATTAAGTGGTGTATAAGCTTAGTGATCGAGGACCTTAGCAGTTTGTTCCCACAGGACCTTAACAAAAAATGGTTCAAATGGCTATGAGCACTATTGGACTTAACTTCTAAGGTCATCAGTCAGATAGAACTTAGAACGACTTAAACCTAACTAACCTAAGGACATCACACACATCCATGCCTGAGGAAGGATTGGAACCGGCGGTTCAAGACTGTAGCGCCTAGAACCGCTCGGCCATCCCGGCCGGTGGACCTTATCACAAATTTCCCATTTCCTACAAGAGAACGAACTATCTGTTAGCAAAAAGTTATTTACTTTTTACAGAGGAGAAGGCCTACATAATGCATAAATAGGAACAAAAGTAGATAATCCTGTTTTTGTGAAAAATATTTCGACATTCGAAAAATCGGAATTATTTTACCATAAAAAAAACTGTCGACGTCATTTAGCACTTAGCAAGAACGCAAGCTATAGAAGATGAAGAAAAAAGGTGTTATTTACTATTCGTCCAATCTAACTTCACATTCGGCGCGACTGTAAGTGAGAGCGACTGTAAATGGGAAATGCGTTAACGGTCGCTTCCATCATCCATGGCGCCGCCTTTGAATTTAGTTTGTGCAGTTGTTACTGCATCCTAAAAAAATTTTGAGGCGTTTCTAGTTACATATTTTCTCCAGCACTTATAGTAACTCACATAGTTATTCGGAAACTCACTAATAAGTTGCCATTGCGACATATTGGTCCTATGGACCAAAGATAATACTGTAAATGCAAACTAGTTATTAATATAATTGTCCTACAGAGTCAAAACCACTGTGAAAGCTTTATGTTTAGGAAACAAGGGACAACCTTGGAACATCCGAACGCCGTCGACGTGCGTCAACGAAGTTACTCGAACAATCTCAGTTGTCCTGGAGAAGTCGTGTGTAGAACAGCCGCGGACAGTGTGAACGTAAACATTCAGCGAGGTAGAATGCTGTGTATGGTTGAAGCAACGATGTGCTGCGTAGGAGGAGTGAGCCCATTAGAAGAGCAGCACCTAGTAACGTATCACCATACTAAAGGCCAAAGTTGTCAAATAGCAGCAATATTATAAATGAAGAAAAGAACAGTTTCCGATATAATCAGAAGATTTCTGGAATAAGGTATTATTGATAATCTACCGCATACACGACGTCCAACAACGTGTTCTCTGTTGCTCCATAGTGGATGCGAGACAGCGGTTGGTCAAATATTTGCCACGAATGTCTCCAAATAACTGTATGTTCTGAGAAATTATTTTATTTACACAATCAGTTTCGACATCTCAATAATGACATCTTCAGGCTACATATTCACTACCTGTATAGACAATCATATGTATCGATACTAGCGTACTGGAGCCAAAAGTATCTAGATACCCTGAATTCGTTATTCGAGTGTTTTTCGTGGAAGACTTGACAGCAGCTGTTGTTCTAAGGTATGCTACTACCCGTGAGAAACAACTTGGTGGTTCCATGAACCCGGTTCAGGCACTTAATTGTGAACTGCAGAGTAATCATGTAGATGCAGCTGCTCTGGCGAGCGCGAATCTTTCAGAATCGTCACAAGCTTTTAATACAGAAAAGTAATATTTTCCCTCGTGAAGGCGGCGAAGTTATGTGTATGACTAGAGGAAAGGCGCGCCTCCTGTAGACCCCAAAAGCTTTCCGAACTTCCAGCAATATCGCTACCATTAAAGAAAATTTATGCCGCCACACGTTTAAGTTTTGATCGAGATTTAAGACCTCGGTTCCAACGGCATTCAAAAGTTTCTGTTAACGCACAGCCACTTTAAAAAGTTATTGGCATTTAAGCGGAAGTATTTACTTTTTATGCACACAGTCTCACGCATTCTTTTGTATGTTTCTACCTTACATCTACATCTACACTACATTTATACTCCGCAAGCCACCCAACGGTGTGTGGCGGAGGGCACTTTACATGCCACAGTCATTACCACCCTTTCCTGTTCCAGTCGCGTATGGTTCGCGGGAAGAACGACTGTCTGAAAGCCTCCGTGCGCGCTCTAATGTCTCTACTTTGCATTCGTGATCTCCTCGGGAGGTATAAGTAGGGGGAGGTAATATATTCGATACCTCATCCAGAAACGCACCCTCTCGAAACCTGGCGAGCAAGCTACACCGCGATGCAGAGCGCCTCTCTTGCAGAGTCTGCCACTTGAGTTTGTTAAACATCTCCGTAACGCAATCACGGTTACCAAATAACCCTGTGACGAAACGCGAAGCTCTTTTTTGGATCTTCTCTGTCTCCTCCGTCAACACGATCTGGTACGGATCCCACACTGATGAGCAATACTCAAGTATAGGTCGAACGAGTGTTTTGTAAGCCACCTCCTATGTTGATGAACTACATTTTGTAAGGACTCTCCCAATGAATCTCAACCTGGTACCCGCCTTACCAACAATTAATTTTTTTATGATCATTCCACTTCAAATCGTTCCGCACGCATACTCCCAGATATTTTACAGAAGTAACTGCTACCAGTGTTTGTTCGGCTATCATATAATCATACAATAAAGGATCCTTCTATCTATGTATTCGCAATACATTACACTTGTCTATGTTAAGGGTCAGTTGCCACTCCCTGCACCAAGTGCCTATCCGCTGCAGATCTTCCTGCATTTCGCTACAATTTTCTAATGCTACAACTTCTCTGTATACTACAGCATCATCCGCGAAAAGCCGCATGGAACTTCCGACACTATCTACTAGGTCATTTATATATATTGTGAAAAGCAATGGTCCCATAACACTCCCCTGTGGCACGCCAGAAGTTACATTAACGACTGTAGACGTCTCTCCATTGATACCAACATGCTGCGTTCTGTTTGCTAAAAACTCTTCAATCCAGCCACACAGCTGGTCTGATATTCCGTAGGATCTTAATTTGTTTATCAGGCGACAGTGCGGAACTGTATCGAACACCTTCCGGAAGTCAAGAAAAATAGCATCTACCTGGGAACCTGTATCTAATATTTTCTGGGTCTCATGAACAAATAAAGCGAGTTGGTTCTCACACGATCGCAGTTTCCGGAATCCATGTTGATTCCTATAGAGTAGATTGTGGGTTTCCAAAAACGACATGATACTCGAGCAAAAAACATGTTCTAAAATTCAACAACAGATTGACGTCAGAGGTATAGTCTATAGTTTTGCGCATCTGTTCTCCGACCCTTCTTGAAGACTGGGACTACCTGTGCTCTTTTCCAATCATTTGGAACCTTCTGTTCCTCTAGAGACTTGCGGTACACGGCTGTTAGAAGGGGGGCAAGTTGTTTCGCGTACTCTGTGTAGAATCTAATTGGTATCCCGTCAGGTCCAGTGGACTTTCCTCTGTTGAGTGATTCCAGTTGCTTTTCTATTCCTTGGACACTTATTTCGATGTCAGTCATTTTTTCGTTTGTGCGAGGATTTAGAGAAGGAATTGCAGTGCGGTCTTCCTCTGTGAAACAGCCTTGGAAAAAGGTGTTTAGTATTTCGCACAGAATTTTACTTTCGAATTCACTGAACGCTTCACGCATAGCCCTCTTTACGCTAACTTTGACATCGTTTAGCTTCTGTTTGTCTGAGAGGTTTTGGCTGCGTTTAAACTTGGAGTGAAGCTCTCTTTGCTTTCGCAGTAGTTTCCTAACTTTGTTGTTTTACCACGATGGGTTTTTCCCGTCCCTTACAGTTTTACTTGGCACGTACCTGTCTAAAACGCATTTTACGATTGCCTTGAACTTTTTCCATAAGCGCTCAACATTGTCAGTGTCGGAACAGAAATTTCCGTTTTGATCTGTTAGGTAGTCTGAAATCTGCCTTCTATTACTCTTGCCAAACAGATGAACCTTCCTCCTTTTTTTTATATTCCTATTAACTTCCATATTCAAGGATGCTGCAACGGCCTTACGCTCAATGATTCCCTGTTCTGTACATACAGAGTCGAAAAGTTCGGGTCTGTTTGTTATCAGTAGGTCCAAGATGTTATCTCCACGAGTCGGTTCTCTGTTTAATTGCACGAGGTAATTTTCGGATAGTGCACTCAGCATAATGTCACTTGATGCTCTCTGTCCCTACCACCCGCCCTAAACATCTGAGTGTCCCAGTCTATATCTGGTAAATTGAAAGCTCCACCTAAGACTATAACATGCTGAGAAAATTTATGTGAAATGTATTCCAAATTTTCTCTCAGTTGTTCTGCACTAATGCTGCTGAGTCGGGAGGTCGGTAAAAGGAGCCAATTATTAACCTAGCTCGGTGGTTGAGTGTGACCTCCACCCATTATAATTCACAGGAACTATCCACTTCTACTTCACTACAGGATAAACCACTAGTAACAGCGACGAACACTCCACCACCGGTTGCATGCAATCTATCCTTTCTAAACACCGTCTGTACATTTGTAGAAATTAGCGGCAGAATTTATCTCTGGCTTCAGCCAGCTTTCTGTACCTATAACGATTTCAGCTTCGGTGCTTTGTATCAGTGCTTGAAGTTCCGGTACTTTACCATCGCAGCTTCGACAGTTAACAATTACAATACCGATTGCTGCTTGGTCCCCGCATGTCCTGACTTTGCCCCGCACCCGTGGAGGCTGTTGCCCTTTCTGTTCTTGCCCAAAGTCATCTAACCTAAAAAACCACCCAGTCCACTCCAGAAAACCCCTGCTACCCGTGCAGCCGCTTGCTGCGTGTAGTGGACTCCTGACCTATCCAGCGGAACCCGAAACCCCACCACCCTATGGCGCAAGTCGAGGAATCTGCAGCCCACACGGTCGCAGAACAGTCTCAGCCTCTGATTCTGACACTCCACTCGGCTCTGTACCAAAGGTCCGCAGTCTGTCCTGTCGACGATACTGCAGATGGTGAGCTCTGCTTTCATCCCGCTAGCGAGACTGGCAGTCCTTACCAAATCAGATGGCCGCCGGAAGCCAGAGAGGATTTCCTCTGGTCCTTAGCGACACACATCATTGGTGCTGACATGAGCGACCACCTGCAGATGGGTGCACCCCGTACCCTTCATGGCATCCGGAAGGGCCCTTTCCACATCTGGAATGACTCTCCCCGGTATGCACACGGAGTGCACATTGGTTTTCGTCCCTTCTCTTGCTGCCATATCCCTAAGGGGCCCCATTACGCGCCTCACGTTGGAGCTCCCAACTACCAGTAAGCCCACCCTCTGCGACCGCCCGGATCTTGCAGGCTGAGGGGCAACCTTTGGAACAGGACAAGCAGCCATGTCAGGCCGAAGATCAGTATCAGCCTGAGACAGAGCCTGAAACCAGTTCGTCAGACAAACTGGAGAGGCCTTCTGTTCAGCCCTCCGGAATGTCTTTCGCCCCCCGCCACACCTTGAGACGAGCTCCCACTCTACCACAGGTGAGGGATCAGCCTCAATGCGGGCAGTATCCCGGGCAACCAAAGTCGTAGTCCGATCGGGGGGTGCGTGGGACGAGCTGGCCGTCCCCGACAAACCCCCATCCGGACCCCCACAGTGATGCCCATTGGCAACAGCCTCAAGCTGTGTGACCAAAGCCAACACTGCCTGAAGCTGGGAGTGAAGGGATGCCAACTCAGCCTGCATCCGAACACAGCAGTTGCAGTCCCTATCCATGCCAAAAACAGTTGTGCAAAGAACGTCTGAACTAATCTACAGAGAGCGCAAACAAATCGACACAAAATTTAAACGGTTATTAAAATACAAGTTTGCCTAGTAAATGCAGAAATGCTGCTAACTGCTGACACACTGTTTGGCGGCGGAAGGTGCCTACGCGATTTTACACTATTCTGGTACTAAAACGCGATGCTACTACTCTCAAATACTATAATACGCCCTAAATGTATGAATTAAACAATGCAAGTACCAAAAACACGCAAATAAATTAAGAATTAAACTATGTAACAAATGAGGGAGCTAGGAGTATACGACTTGCTGCTGCAGCTGCTTATCCAACGGCGTCAGGGAGCACACTGACTGTGACCAACCGACACTGGTCGTTCAAAACAAAAGCAGAAGACAGACGACTACGCGAATTTACACTGTTCAGGTACTAAAACGCGATGCTACTACTCTCAAATACTATAATACGCCAGAAATTTATGAATTAAACAATGCAAGTACCAAAAACACGCAAAGAAATTAAGAATTAAACTATGTAAGAAATGAGTGAGCTAGGAGTATAGGACTTGCTGCTGCTGCTGCTTATCCAACGGCGGCAGGGAGCACACTGACTGTGATCAACCGAGACTGGCCGTTCAGAACAAAAACAGCCAAGCATATGAAAGACACACAGAATGAACAAATCGCCAAGGAAGCTTCGTTTGACATAAGACGCCTTGTCGTTTTATAATGTAAGCAATGGTTGGTAGTGTTACATTCTAACTCTTTCTTATCAATTAAATGTTTACACAGTCATAACAATATATTATTTTGCAGCAGTTAGTTCTCAAAATTAAAGTCAAATATTTACACTTGAAGCAAAAGGATTCAGTCGGTCGCTAAATGGAATTACAGCTCAGTTCTTTGTAACTGAGCTCGCATTCGGGAGGCCTATGATTGAAAACCACGTCCGGCCGTCCAGATTATTTTCTCTAATTTCCCTAAATCGGCGAAGGCAAATGTCATGACGTTTCTTTTGAAAGGGAACGGCAGATTTACCAACCAATGGTACCTTAATCCGAGCTTCTGCCCATTCACTAGTGACCTTGATGTCGATACAACGCCAAACCCTAATCTTCCTTCGTTTTTCCTTCGTATCGCTCTTTTGTATTCAACCGGCTTTATTGTATTGCTTTTTGTATTAATCAGAATAGTACAGTGGCTTTATCAGTTAGCTCTCCTAGGGACACGTCTTTCTTTATATACAATCAAAACAATCAGAGAAAGCAAGAAATCAAAAGCCACTATTTGTTTCGACAGCTACATTTGTGTATGCTATAAATGGAATTGTCGTATTAATATTCACATTTTATTCACAAGTTTCAGTGTTTTTTACATAAGTTAAGTTTCCGTTGCGTGCCGCTGACGTAATGTAGCAGATGCGCGCTCCTTCGTACACCATTTAACTAATGGCAGAATAGCCACTAGCAGCTGCTAACTTTGTGGCCACGCGCAACTGCTAACCGTGCCGAGAGCTCCAACCTAATGGGTAAACTCCACGCTATAGCATTTCTGATCTTTTGTGCACGATATGTAAAGCTCCATCTAAATATCACACTACAGTATCTCTGATATTTGCATATGGTATGTAAGGCGGACATCCCTAATGAACAAGCACTTCTGTATGTTTATGGTGCTATTAATCTGAAGATGGCTGTTTAAACGAGCCAAAAATAGTATTTTTAATAAATGTCTTGCTATCTTTATTGCCTTCTCTAATTGATCATGAAGAACAGAATGCCGTTACCTCCTTGCCATGACGTTAAAAATTATTTTGGCTTTGTATTTGTTTTCCGTCCATTCTCCAAATTAATGTAACGTGAACTCCTTCATCGAAACAGACAAATGTCGGCGATTCGTTAGGGTGTCCGCAGGCTTTCTTTATTTGAGAATGTACGTCGGATGTCAGAACCTAAATACTAACGAGTTGACGCAGATAAGATAGAACATATAGTATATATTTACATATGTTTCATTGTCTACTAAATTTTATAAGGCGTGTGCGACCGACGTAGAGTTTTCAAGCCAGTCATTACTTTAAACTTTAACCTATGACATCATGTGAGATTATGACCCTGCTTTTCAATTCCCCAGAACATTCTCCTTCATATGCAATCTCACCCATAAGTGAACTAATGTAATGCGACTATCTTTCAGATGTGTACTGTCCACGAAATTTCTCGTAGCTGAACAGAATAATTTATTTATTCATTTATTGTTCCGTGGGACCAAATTAAGGAGAAGTCTCCATGGTCATGGAACGAGTCAATACATGAAATTATAACACGATATTAGAAACAGATAAAATGAAATATAAAAAAACATATTCAGGTGACAAGTCGTAAGATTAAATGAAGAAAATCAACAATGTAACACTGGAATTTGCTTCATTTTTTAGCTCTTCCAGGAGCTCCTCGACAGAATAGAAGGAGTGAGCCATGAGGAAACTCTTCAGTTTAGACTTAAAAGAGTTTGGGCTACTGCTAAGATTTTTGAGTTCTTGTGGTAGCTTATTGAAAATGGATGCAGCAGAATACTGCACTCCTTTCTGCACAAGAGTCAAGGAAGTACATTCTACATGCAGATTTGATTTCTGCCTAGTATTAACTGAGTGAAAGCTGCTAACTCCTGGGAATAGGCTAATATTGCTAACAACAAACGACGATAAAGAAATTATATACTGTGGGGGCAATGTCAGAATTCCCTGATTTTTGAATAAGGGTCGACAAGAGGTTCTCGAACTTACACCACATATAGCTCGAACAGCCCGTTTTTGAGCCAAAAATACCCTTTTTGAATCAGAAGAATTACCCCAAAAAAAATACCATACGTCATAAGCGTATGAAAATATGCGAAGTAGACTACTTTTCGTGTTGAAGTGTCACTTATTTCAGATACTGTTCTAATGGTAAATAAAGCAGCATTTAGCTTCTGAACAAGATCCTGGACATGGGCTTTCCACAACAGCTTACTATCTATCCGAACGCGTAGGAACTTGAACTGCTCTGTCTCGCTTATAATATGCCTATTCTGTCTGATCAAAATATCGGTTCATGTTGAATTGTGAGTTAGAAACTATAAAAAGTCAGTCTTACTGTGATTTAGCATCAAATTATTTTCCATAAGCCACAAACTTATTTCATGAACTACATTATTTGTTACTGTTTCAGTATTACACACAAGATACTTCCCAATCAAGCTGGTGTCATTAGCAAACAGGAATATTTTTGAATCACCTGTAATACTAGAAGGCATATCATTTATATAAATAAGAAACAGCAGTGGCCCCAGCACCGACCCTTGGGGAACGCCCCACTTAACAGTGCCCCATTGGGACTGAACATCACTACCACTCTCAATAGTGCGGAGAATTACCCTCTGCTTTCTGTTCTTAAAGTAGGAGGCGAATCAATTGTAAGCTACTCCCCTTACTCCATAATGGTCCCACATCTGCAGAATTATTTTGTTGTCAACACAGTCAAAAGCCTTCGTTAAATCAAAGAAAACACCTAGCGTTCGCAACCTTTTATTCAATCCGTCCAAAACCTCACAGAGAAAAGAGAATGTTAAACCATTTTAAAACCAAACTGAACATTTGACAGCAAATTATGTGAATTTTAATGCCCCAGTAACCTTGTATATACAACCTTCTCGATAACCTTAGCAAACACCGATGGCATAGAAATAGGTCTAAAATTGTCAACATTATCAATGTCTCCCTTTTTATAAAGTGGCTTCACTACCGAGTATTTTAATCGGTCAGGAAACCGACCACTCCTAAAGGAAAAGTTACGGATATGGCTGAGAACTGGGCTAACATACATAGAACAATACTTCAGTATTCTGCTAGATACCCCGTCATATCCATGAGAGTTCTTGGTCTTTAGTGATTTAATTATTAACTCAGTCTCCCTCTTGTCAGTATCATGGAGGAGCATTTCAGGTAACAGTCTCGGAACACTCTTTTATAAGAGCGCTATATGACTCCTTGTTGGGACTAAGTTTCTGTTTAGTTCACCTGCGATATTCAGAAAGTGATTATTAAATACTGTAGATAACACGGACATTCCCACTACGCACTGATTCTATATCCTCGACTTGACTCTGCAGACCAGCAACTTCCTTTACGACTGACCATATGGTTTTAATTTTATCCTGAGACTTAGCTATTCTATCTGCATGCCACATACTTTATGCCTTTCTAATAACATTTTTAAGCACCTTACAATACTGTTTGTAATGGGCTGCTGCATTTAGATTTTGACTGTTTCTAACGTTTTGATATAATTGCCACTTTGTTCTACAAGATACTCTTATCCCTCTAGTCAGCCACCCAGGCTGCCTGTTTGTGCTAGTACCCTGTTTTAAACGTTCTAACGGAAAGCAACTTTCAAAGAGCATGAGAAAAGTTTTGAGAAAAGCATTATATTTATCGTCCACTGTATCAGCGCTATTAACATCTTGCCACTCTTGTTCCTTTATAAGGTTTACAAAGGTCTCTACAGCAACTGGATCAGCTTTCCTCAACAGCTGATGACTATATTTAACACGTGTTGCAGCACAAAAATCTTTTAAAGTTAAAATTTGTGCATCATGATCTGAAAGGCCATTCACCTTTTTGCTAACAGAATGCCCTTCTAGTAATGAGAAATGAACAAAAATGTTGTCTATGGTTGTTCTACTGTTCCCTTGCACTCTCGTTGGAAAGAATACGGTTTGCATAAGATTATATGAATTAAAGAGGTCTACCAGCATCCTCTTCCTTGCACAATCACTTATACAATTAATATTGAAGTCACCACATATAACTAACTTTTTGTATTTCCTATAAAGTGAACCAACAACCTCCTCCAGCTTTAGCAAAAATGTTGTGAAATCGGAGTCTGGGGATCTATAAATAACAACAGTTAGAAGTTTAGCTCCGTTAAAATTAACCAAACCTGCACAACATTCAAACACCTTTTCAGCGCAGTACTTTGAAACATCAATTGACTCAAATGGGATGCCGTTTTTCACATACATGGCTACTCCCCCACACCGCAAAGAGCTCCTCGAAAAGCTGCCAGCCAACCTGTATCTTGGTAACGGAAGCCTCAGAATTATCTCCTTATTTATGAAGTGTTCAGATATACCAATAATTTCAGAGTCAACATCTATAAGCAGTTCACTAACTTTATCTCTAATACCTTGTATATTTTGATGAAATATACTAATTCCCTCATTACTCGGATACCTAAGCTTTGTCAAAAGTGATACCCTTGTTAGAGAGACTTCCCTTAAGCAGGACTACCTATCAGCTGACTTCAATCTAAAAAAGGTGCTGCTCTAACACCCACTACTGCAGGAATTTTCCCATGAGTGATCCCACCAACCCCACCTATGCTGTCACCTACAAGCTTTGCCAACCCCCCCTTCGCATACCTGTTGAGGTGCAGGCCATGTCTAGTGAAACCCGTCCTGCTGATAGACTCCACCGACACCACTGAAATGTGACCCATGCTTTCTGTCATTAGCGCACCCCCAAGTCTCATGTTATTTCGCCTGACGGCTGTATTAAGATGAGGCCGATCGTGACGCTGAAACAGTTCCTCGAAATGCACATTCGTGTTGCCAGTCTGAGTGGCTATCTTTTACAGGTCACCATCTATGTTATACTACCCATCCCTATCAATACTATTACCAGCCCCACCCACAATCACTACCTGATCCTCTTTAGTAAAATCCCTACATAACCCCCCTATGTTAACAGTCACCTGAGCCAACCCTGCATTAGGCTTCACAATGCTGGTGACCTGGTACTCACTCCCCAGCACTCCTGCAGCTGCTGGCCTACACCTCTGCCATGAGAACTACCTAATTAAAGGGGATTTAATGTAAACTAAGGCAAGACAAAACAAAATCCATAATCCTTACAACAGATATTTGCTATTTCACTTGTGTAATTCGTGCAGTGCTGATGTGCTATCACTCTACATCCATCCACAAATAATAAATAGAAAAGATTTGAGCTAGTGTGATAGCAAAATATCGAAGTCTTCGTTGCATCGACTACATGCTCAGTACAACACGAAATCTCTTAGCTATCTTTCAGAGGAGTGTAAAATACGCTCATCAAAAAAATAATCTCGTACTAACGACAAGGAAGATCATCCGGCATACGTACTGACGTCAAGTTTATAATGTGAAGAGTGGAAAGCCGGCCGTTGTGACCTAGCGGTTCTTCAGTATGGAACCGCGCGACCGCTACGGTCGCAGGTTCGAATCCTACCTTGGGCTTGGATGTGTGTGATGTCCTTAGGTTAGTTAGGTTTAAGTAGTTCTAAGTTCTAGGGGCTAATGACCTCAGATGTTAAGTCCCATAGTGCACAAAGCCATTTGAACAATTTTTTGAAGAGTGGAGGAACAATGAGGTATCGAACCTACTAGCCAGGATGTCTGAACTGAATTTAAATATAGTTTCCTAGGATTGTAACCAAATTGTTAACTCGAACAAAAATTCAACTTTGCTTGCGCTGAGCACGACTGTAAAACATCTCGTGTAAATAATTCTGATGTACCTTAAAGTACAACTTCGAAGACGCAACCGAGCGAGGTGGCGCAGTGGTTAGCACACTGGACTCGCATTCGGGAGGACGACGGTTCAATCCCGTCTCCGGCCATCCTGATTTAGGTTTTCCGTGATTTCCCTACATCGCTTCAGGCAAATGCCGGGATGGTTCCTTTGAAAGGGCACGGCCGATTTCCTTCCCCTTCCTTCCCTCACCCGAGCTTGCTCTCCGTCTCTAATGACCTCGTTGTCGACGGGACGTTAAACACTAATCTCCTCCTCCTCCTCGAAGACGCAGGGCAAGCTAGGTTATGTTTCACCATAATCCATAACGATATCGCTTCGACGTGCACATTTCCTTATTACAATAGTGTCTGCATTAAAAATATCGGCACATAATGAAAGCACCAAACGGAAGAATAGAGTGTATCACGTTGTCCACTGACCACGCGAACTTCGTTAACCGACTGCACCCTCGGCCCCCCCCCCCCCCCCCCACATCAATCACTTTCATTGTATGGCTCAGCTCAGAGTGTAGAGCGTAGGCCACTTATTTAACACATGCCTTGCATGAAACTTCCTGGCAGATTAAAACTGTGTGCCCCACCGAGTTTCGTAATCGGGACCCTTGCCTTTCGCGGGCAAGTGTACCACGGACTGAGCTACCCAAGCACGACTCACGACCTGTCTTCACAGATTTACTTCTGCCAGTACCTTGTCTCCTACCTTCCAAACTCCACAGAAGCTCCCATGGGATCCTTAAGGAACTAGTACTTCTGCAAGAGAGAATATTGC
Source organism: Schistocerca piceifrons (assembly GCF_021461385.2). Classification (NCBI taxonomy): domain Eukaryota; kingdom Metazoa; phylum Arthropoda; class Insecta; order Orthoptera; family Acrididae; genus Schistocerca; species Schistocerca piceifrons. Next base: position 652,943,711 of record NC_060140.1, on the reverse strand, counting down.
GGAGACATCGGTTAGGCATAAGCTGGAGGATGATTCTAAAATGAAATTTTCGCTTCGCAGCGGAGTGTGCAGTGATGTGAAACTTCCTGGCAGATTTAAACTGTCTGCCGGACCAGGACACGATATTGGGGCCTTTGTCTTTTGCAATGGACAATGGCTCTGAGCACCATGGGCCTTAACATCTATGGTCATCAGTCCCCTAGAACTTAGAACTACTTAAACCTAACTAACCTAAGGACATCACACAACACCCAGCCATCACGAGGCAGAGAAAATCCCTGACCCCGCCGGGATTCGAACCCGGGAACCCGGGCGTGGGAAGCGAGAACGCTACCGCACGACCACGAGATGCGGGCTGTCTTTTGCAGGCAAGTGCTGTACCGACTGAATTACGCAAGCAAGACTCACGACCCATCGTCACACGCTTACTTCTCTCAGAACCTCGTCTCCTGCCTTCCAAGCTTCACGAGCCACTGCCTGATGGATGTTTCCAGAATGAAATTTTCACTCTGCAGCGGAGCGTGCACCGACAGCTGTGACGACTGTTTGTAAGTCGTGCGAATGGCGAAAGGTCCCAAGTTCGACTCTCGGGACCGAAACGCAATTTTAATCTGCCAGGATGTTTGATAATTAGACTATTGATTTGCGGTACAATTGACCCAGACAAAATATTAAGTTTTAGATCATGTTCAAGCAATTTAGTAAATTGTAGTGCATTTATAAATACGCTAAACAGTTTCTTACCAGATATTTTGTATGTTAATACTGTCAGTCAGTTGTAATATAATCGACAGAAAAGGCATGACGAAAGAAAAATGATATAAATAACTTTGCAAATTTCTCAATTGCTATTTCGGTTAAGTTATTTTAGTACGTATCTCTGTGCAACAAGGTGTCCTTCACCTCAATAAACACGAAAATTTGAGAAAAATCAAACACTTATGACGAATACGTCGAATCAATGGAAACCTGAAGGTTGTGTAAAACAATGTGTTACATTAAGCGCTGTTTTTGAAGAGGGATACACTACCTAAAGGTCGAGATGCGCTATTTTCTTCTTTCTTTTTTGTAATGTGTAACACCAGTGTTACGCCTGTTAATGTCAGTGCGGTTGTTAGACGTCAGAGCACATATACAAACCTCTTCATTTGTGCAGCCACGTTGCCAGCAGTTGCTTTAAAATTTTCGTTCCGTCGTTACAACTACAAGAAAATGTACGTTTTTTTCCTTCACCAGATGTATCTCGCTTTATTGAGGTGCAGCAGCATCAGTGGTCTGTCATTAAAATATTTAGAATTTGATTTGCTTTTAAGGTCAAAAAACAATTCGTTAACCTTTTTTGGATTTGTGTGATTCCTGCTTGGTTTCTCCCCTACGTCAGGAAATGCTGTCTGCTAGCACGTCTGCCGGCCGCGGTGGTCTATCGGTTCTAGGCGCTCAGTGCGGAACCGCGCGACTGCTACGGTCGCAGGTTCGAATCCTGCCTCGGGCATGGATGTGTGTGATGTCCTTAGGTTAGGTTTTTAGTAGTTCTAAGTTCTAGGGGACTGATGACCACAGATGTTAAGTCCCATAGTGCTCAGAGCCATTTGAACCATTTTTTTTTTTTTTTTTTTTTTTGCTAGCACGTCTTTGGTATCTTTCTTCATTAGCCACTGATACTTGTAGTCTGTGCTCTGCAGAACTGTGCATTTCGTAGGTTTTACACATTACACATTTCGTACAGTGATTTTTACTGGTAATTTTTATACTTATATGTGTGTATAGTGTTTCTGGACCGCCCGGTTAGCCGTGCTGTCTAACGCACCGCTTTCCGGCCGGGAAGGCGTGCCGGTTCCCGGCAGGGATCCGCCCGGCGGATTAGTGTCGAGGTCCAGTGTGCCGGCCAGTCCGTGGATGGTTTTTATGGCCGTTTTCCATCTGCCGGACGAATGCGAGCTGGTTCCCCTTATTCCGCCTCAGATACACTATGTCGGCGATTGCTGTGAAAACACTTTCTCCACGTACCTGTACACCATAATTTCTCTACCACGAAAACATTTGGGTGACACTCGTCTGGTGTGAGACGTTCCTGTGAGGGGGGGTTAAGCCGCACAATAACGCTCGGTTCGGTGTGGGGCGGCGGTGAGGAGAGTGAACCGCTGTAGTCTTGTTGTGCACCACTGAGGGCTACAGAGGGAAGGAAGCTCCTCTGTCGTTTCTAGGTCCCCAGTTCCATACAATATGTATTTTTTAACGTTGTCAATATAACTTGCCGCTAGTCTTTGACCTGTATTTTTTTTAATTGTATGTGTATTATTTCTAATTATGTTGCTGTGTAATATATACCGCGTAAGAGTAATGAATCAATAGTGATGGAGTGCTTCTCTTAAAATATGTGTCGGAGCAGGAAGCGAAGATGAGTGGACATAAATTAAATGAAATGAAGTTGGAGGGTGTCAGATGGTGCTGGGTGGGAGAGGGTGAAGAATGGTAAAGACTCTTTTCTGTCTTTTCATATGATTTTCTCAATTATTCTTTATAGTATCTGGTTTCCAATATTTATTTGGTCATTGCCTTGGATTCAGTATATATATTTATGTGCAGTTTCTATACAGCAGTAACGGAAAGACATAAATCCAGTATACAAATAAACAGAGCTTACACCAGCAAAAGAACAAGATAACTAACTCAGCTTTCTACGTATAATCGCAAGTCAAACAAAGAAACGCTCATTTGAAATATTCAGAAAAGCAACAACAAGTGACACACTACCTTAAACGAAACCTCAGACCACCTGCAGAAACAAGAACACGCTGCAATCACATACATGTTAAACAAAATTAACAGAGTCCTCATAAAATTTTAATTACCAATTATAGCCGACCATTATAAAACAAACAGCCTTAAAAATGCATTCAAAGACATAGTGGTAGACAAACTAACCAGAACAATAAAGACACAAATAACGAAAAAAATAACCAAACCACCCCAACACATAAATCTACACTACCACAGAAAATGGCATACAATGATATACCACAACAAATTCACACATATAGTAGAAAACATACTAAAAATCATGGCACTAACACTGCTTGGTAAACAAATACCTCAATACGAAAGCACATATAAAACCTGAAATCTTTAGCACACAGGTACCAACATTCTGTTATCTATCAGCTCAGTTGCAGAGATTGTGAAAAAATATGCACTGGAATGACTGGCAGGACAATCGACACAAGATGTAAAGAACACGTCAGAACACCAAAATGTGGTACACACCATTCAACATTTTCACATCGTCTAAAACAGGGTACCAAAGACCAAGGAGTCATTGAAAAATATACGAACATCAGAAGAATCCGTAAAGAAAAATATCTCCTCCCTTTCCATGAAAATCTCCATGTACACAAAGCATTAACAGTTGTTCAATGACCAAATAAATGTTGGAAACCAGACACTGTGTAAAGTAATTGGAAAAAATCACATAAAAACAAAAGATCCTTTTCCATCCTTCACCCTTTCCCACCCAACAGTTTTCTCCCGAATTTCATTTCACTTCTTGTTCTCCCTTTCCCATCTATTTACAGAAAAAGGAAGAAATAAACATTCCTTCACCATACCTTCATTACTCTTATACTTTACATAGACTACAACAAAATAAAAAAGAATAACACATACATTTAACTAAACAAAGAAAGGTGAAACACAAATTAGTGGCAATGTTATGTTGACAACACTACAAGAAACAATACAGACTTAGAAATAGAAAATTAAACAGCAAACAACTGTCTGAAAAAAAGTGTGTAATTAATGCATAGCCTTGCAGAGCCAAGGAGAATTAGACTACATGTGTCGGTGTCTAAAGAAGAAAGTCACCGAACTTACGCTAGCAGATGGAATTTACAGATGTAGGCGAGAAACCAAGCAGGAATCACTGTAACTAAAACCCAACAAATTGGTAACGAACTACTTCTGGATCTTAACAACAAATCAAGTTGAAGATTAATCAGACATCACTGATGGTGCTTTATGGCTAAATGCGTCTGATGAAACCGGGAAAAAAGCGGTCGTTTACTTGTAGTTATAACAATGAAACGAAATTTATACAAACATGTTGGTGAAGTAGGATAGTCGAACACGTAGTGAGATGTGTATGTGGATGCCGAATTGACACGTCCTGCATGCAACCTACAAGCACTGGTCTGTGATCTGACTGAGTCCTAACATGCATCGACTCACCTGACCTTTACACATCTTCATTAGAGGTACTACGTTTGTGGCTTAAATCGCTGACGTCAGAATCGGGATTGCCAGAATTGCACCTACACCCATTTCCTGGAATTCCCTCCCTCATCCCTTTCCCCAGTGGCTAATGGAGTTCCTATGTGAATCGAAGTCATCGTGCTGTTAGCCATTAGCTAGATGGCATCGGCATTTCGACAGATAGCACACACTTTCAGCCCCCCCCCCCCCCATGCAATTTATTATTTTTTTAATTCTGTTGCAGCAGTTGCACCATTTACTGCATACATTTTTTAATGAGATGACTTGTATAAAATGCAGCCAGCAGCAGAGATCAATCGGGAAAAAGAAGATTATCAATAGTTAGTACCTCTTTCTCTAGCTATTACTGATATTATTACTGTCACTAATGTGTTTTCTTTATTCTTAGTTATTATTATTATTTTCGATTATTCCCATTTAAGAGAGCGTTTGAACTTGAATTCCTTTATGATGATTGTTTATGTTTTTTCTGAGCCCAAATTTTCTTCATGTGTTCACTGTGTTGTTTCTTTCGCTCCGCTGTCCATCTGCATCCTGGTCTCTTCTGTGTTGTGGTGTAAAATTTATGTTTTTTGATGATGTTCCTGAATTCAGTTCTATTTTCTGCATCGTTTACTGTTATGTGTGCTTGTCCGAGGTCCTCTTCAACTTCTTTTATACATTTTGTTTTTCCCCAGCCTGAGTTGATGACTTTAATAATTCGCTTTGAAATTCTGTTTTCATTCATCCTGTGGATATGTCCGTAGAACTGCATTCTTCTTTTCCTTATTGTATCCGTAATCTTGTGTGTGTATTTACATAATTCTGATGTTGGTCTATTCTTCCAGATTCCTTGCTCTTGTATTGGGCCAAAAATTTTCCTGAAAATTTTCCTTTCTTGTTTCTCTATTTCTTTGATTTTGGTTTGCCCACCTATTTGTGTTGTTTCAGATGCATACAGTGCCTCCGGAAGTACGACAGTGTTGTAGTGCCTCAATTTTGCGTTAATGGATATGGACCTTTTGTTATAATAGTTCCACGTGAGTTTATATGCTGTCTGTAGTTTTTTTATTCTTTCCTCATTGGCCTTTAGGTTGATCCCTGATGGCTGGATGATTTCTCCCAGGTACTTAAAATGTGGTACTTGTACGATTTTCCCATGGGTTGTCACAATAGGCAATTTGTCTTGTGGCACTCTTTGTATGTACTGGGTTTTCTCATATGAGATTTGCAGGCCAGTTGTTTGTGCAATTTCGTGTAACTTCTCTATGGCGTTAGTGGCTTCTTTTCTATTATTTTTTAGGATTGCAAGGTCATCCTCAAAAGCTAAACACTTTACATTGAGTCTGTCATCTTTTCTAAGGCCAATTTGGATTCCTTTGACTTCTTTTTCCCATGTCCTGATAATTGTTTTAAGAATGATATTAAAGAGTAATGGGTGAAAGTCTGTCACCCTGTCGTACTCCAGTTTGGATTTCAAATGGTTCCGAGATATCCCCCATAAATTTAACCTTGGAGACTGTGTCAGTTAATGTTTCCCGAATGATTGCTCTTGTCTTTCTGTCAATGCTGAATGCTTCCAGCGTCTTGCAGAGCGCTACTCTGTCTATTGAGACTTAGGCGTTTTTAAAATCTACAAAAGTAACCATTGTGTTTCGGGTGTTTCTCATCTGGAGAATCATTTTCAGATTCCAGATCTGCTCTATGCCTGATCGTCCCTTGCGAAAACCAGCCTGGTATTCTCCTTTTTATGGGTCAGCTTGTTCTTCTAATCTATTCATGAGAACTTTTGATAGGATTTTATATGTGACCGGTACGAGTGAGATACCCTTGTAATTATTTGGTTCAGTTTTGTCCCCTTTTTTGTGGAGTGGATGGATGAGTGCGCATTTCCCTTCAGAAGGGATCTGTTCTGTTTCCCAAATGTTTAATATGATTTTGTGAATTTTTCTTGTTAATCTTACATCATTTAGTTTCCATAGTTCTGCAATAATTCCATCTTCTCCTGGGGCTCTATTGTTTTTCAGTGTCTTGATAATTTCTACTATTTCGTTGATGGTTGGCGGTTTAGTGTCAGGATTTGGTGTAGACGTCTCGTAGTGAATATCTTCTGTAGGTCTTTCGCAGTTGAGAAGTTTGTTGAAATAGTCTGCGAGGATTTGTCAGTTATTCTTCGTGTTAGTTTCTAGTGAACCATCCGGTTTCTTGAAACAAAGATTGGGTGGCTGGTATCCTGCAATATGTTCTTTGAACGTCTTATAAAAATTCCTGGTGTTGTTCTTCTTAAAATCTTGTTCTATCTCACCTAGTCGCCGTTTGTCATAATTCCTTTTTTCCCTCCGAATTGTTTTCGATGTTTGTTTTCGGATTACTAGAAATTGTTGCCATTTTTCTGATGTTTTGTGACTATTGAAGTTTTTCCAGGCTTTGGTCCTTTCTTCTATTGCTTGGTCACATATTATATTCCACCAACCGTGTTTCCTCCTTCTCGGGGGGTGACTCAATTTCATCGTGGATTTGAGGACGTCCACAAGTTCTGTCCAGTTTGTGGTGTTTGTCTGAATAATTTCGTGTAAGATGTTTTCCTTGTTGAGTTTTATGTATTCGGGATCTGGTCTCAGCACTTTGTTTAGATTTGGCTTTTTTCTGTTGGGTTGTAATCAGGTCTTTATCTGTAGAAGATGGTGGTCTGAGTCAAAAAATCCTCGTTTTCACATTCAGATTTTCGGCTGTGTTACTCTTGGAGATGGCCACACGGTCTATCTGGAATTCACCCAACATTGTGTTGGGTGACTTCCAAGTATACAGTTTCTTGTTGGGTTTTTTGAATTGTGTTGACATAATTACGAGGCCGAAATTTTCGCAAAAACTTATCATTATTTCCCCATTCTTGTTAGTTCTCTTGTGAGCTGTATGGATTCCGGTGATTTTCCTGTATATTTTCTCTTTACCTAATTGTGCGTTAAAGTCGCCTAACAAGATTATTACATGGTGTTTGGCAATTTTGTTTGTCGTCTCATCAAGGTCATTCCAGAAGTCATCCACTTTCTGGCGGTTCTTCTTGTTATGGTTATTTGTAGATGCGTGTGCGTTCATCAAGGTATATGCTTTGTTGGCCGATTTGACGGAGAGCGTTGATATACATTCTGAGGCAGACTGGAAGTCAATGACAGAGTCGCTGATAGATTTGTAGACTGCAAATGCTGTCCCAAACTGTTTCGGTCCTTTCTCATTAGTTTTAGCTGCTGGTTTTCCTTAGTAGTTCCTGTAGTTGTCTGTATCAAAATGGTTTTCGTCCGTAAATCGTGTTTCCTGGATTGCAAGGATTTTGATCTGGAATTTTTGCAGCACGTCTGTAAGTTAATTGATCTTACCCAGTTTGAAATGAGTATTAGTATTAAGTGTACCGATGAAGTGGCTTTGTTTTGTGTGTAATAATCTGGACGTCGTCTGGTTCTCAACCTTAGGCGTAACATGATGCTCCTGGTCCCCCGGAATCCGATGACGAGGTAAAGCCAGCCTTGCGACTGGTGCCTGTGGGAGTGGATTCATTCCTTGTGTTATCATCATGTTTGGTTTTCAAGTTGGTGGTGGTCCTTCCGAGGAAAGATCACGAGGAATACGACTTGATTGTTGAGATCAAGATGGTTGCTGCAGCCGCACCATCTAGGCGAACAGACGCTGACCCCTAACCGCTGGATAGCAGGCAGACGTTGGTGGATTTCGGTTGATAGTTTTGGTCCACCCCGGGTATTTTATTTCCCCGGTACCCTCCATATTTGGAGAGCATTCCCCTATCCACCGCCTGGGGAAACGCCCGATGGGAGACTATCAACTCCACACGGGTTAGTTATTATTATTATCACAGATCATGATATGATGGTGGACGAATACATGCTGGTATTCCATTATGCACTAGTGCCTCAGCAGCAGCAGTCACTATCAACAAAATGTCTTTGACTTATTGGAGCCACTGTCAATCAACTATTCCATAGCACAGCAACAGGAGCATAAATCTGAATATTAGCTAATTGCTGGAAGAATACCGCTATTCACCAATATGTACAGTTTGACTGGAAGTGTTTCTAAATGTGTTTATGTGAGACTAGTACTCTATAGTGACATTTACGTGATGATTGAAACAGACAACTTTAAACATATTGGTACTGAAGTACAATATGCATGGTGTGAATGGAACTCTCTGTGCAGCATGATAGAGACTATAACCACCACATAACTCTATTAACATCATACTGCTTAGAAATTCCGATGGAATGTTATCTATTCTTCTGTCTTATTTGATCTCAAGTCGTAAAAAGCTCTTGTAAATTCTGATTCTATGGATACCCTGTATCATCTATATGGTCTCCTGCTTTTCCTTCCATTACGTCATCACATCAGGTCTTCCCCTTATAGAGGCCTTCACCGTACTCTTTCCTCCTATCTGCTCTCTGTTCAGCATTTAACAGTGGGATTTCCATTGCACTTTGCACTACGCTGAGTCAGTTCTCCCGACAATCATTTCGATATCTTTACACTTTTCATGTAGGCATTTCGCCGTAATTTCTCTTCACTTCCTATATATTGCATTCCTAAGTGACTTGCATTTCAGTATCCTTGAATTTCCTCAATCATTTGTGTATTTGATTCTTTCTTCTGTCATTCGAGGTTTCTTTATAGTTACTTTCTTTGTACCTACGTTTTCTAATCCAACTTCTGTGTTGCCCTTTTTTAGAGTTGTCCATTTCTATTCAGCTGAACTGTCTACTGAGCTATCCATTATATCAGTATCTGCATCCTTAGAGAACTTCAAGCCTATTCTTTATTTCATAATTCTTCCCACTTCTTTGCGCAGTGCTACTTCACGACTAGTCTCTTAAACTTTAGCTTACTCTTCTTCTTCTTACTTTGTATAGGCCAACTAAGGGCCATAACATTCAACTATTGCGTTTGGAGTGGACGTTTTTCCAGTAGTTACGCATCCTCTGGCAGTGTTGTTCCTTCCTCTCCTGTGTTCAGACGGCACCAGTCTTCTTTTCTTGGTAGTCTGTTCTGGAACCTCTTTTGTCTAAGCTTCTTCTTGAGTACTGTCCGATCCTTCAAATTTCCTTCTGTTATTCCCAGTTCCTGAAGATCTTTCTCTACTTTCATCAACCATAGTGACTTTCTCTTCCTCTTCTGCCAGCAACAGAGAAGCTAGTTGGTCAGTCTGTCACGAGGCATCCCGTAAACGTATGCATAAAATGCTAGACGCCTTTTCCTAGCTACATCTGCGATTCTTTCACAGTACCCGTAGAGCTCTCGTTTGGGTCGCCTTTTATAATTGTCGCCTTCCTTGACTGGCCCCAGTATCTTCCTCATTACCTTTCTCTCCTAGATTTCGAGGTTTCCAGTAAGTCCCTTCCTATTAAGTATTAATCATTCTGAAGTATATAAGTCTTCAGGACAGATGACTGTCTGGTAGTTCTTCAGTTTAGTGCTACGGGAGAGACATTTTTTATTATTAGTGTTCTTGGTCAGCTGGTATGCCAGCTGTAGCCTGTTGATTTGAGTTGATAGTGCTGTTCCTTCAGATAGATTAGGTTCCAGCCATTCTCCCAAGTACGTAAACATGTTGGTTTTCTTGATCTCTCCCTGATCTAGACGCAGTGTATTAAGAGATTCACGTATGTTCGTGATGTACTGTGTTGTTTCAAGTGATACATGAAGCCCAACCTTTGTCGCTTGCTGTCTGAGAACGTATAGTTGTTTCACTGAAGTTTCTATTGAATCTGATAGAAGCGCTAGTTCATCGACAAATGCCAAGCCATCAACATTGAGCCCACTGCACTTATGTCCCAAGAGATACCATTTGGAATCGCCACTCGAGCTAACTCTTATGCCACTCTTTTATTACCTTTCCCAGGGTATAGTTGAATTGGAGAGGGGACAGACCATCTCCTTGTCCTACTCCCGAATTGATTTCAAAACTATCTGAGAGGATTTCTCTGAACTTTACTCGTGATCTGGTGTTGCTTAAAGTCTTTTGTATAAGGCTGTGAGTCTTCCCATCTAGCCCTAGTTCTTGCAGGATCTCCATGAGGGTAGGTCTATCAACTGAGTCATATGCCTTCTTTAAGTCAACGAAGGCGACAGCATACTTATTACCAGCCATTTTTACTTGTATCACTGACTTCAGGTTCAGTAACTGTTCAGGGCAAGAGCATCCTCTTCTAAATCCTGCCTGGTATTCCCCTAGCTGTGGGTGCAGTTGAGGTTCGGCTCTGTTTAGTAAGGCCTTGGAGAAAATCTTGTATGTCACAGGTACCAATGTGATTCCTCGATAATTACTGATGTCAGTCAAGTCCCCTTTCTTGTGTAAGGAATGAATCAAGGCACAGGTCCTGACACTAGGTAATGTTTCAGTCTCCCAGATATTTTTTGTTTAGGATTTCCGTCAACTTGGGTACAGTCTTGTCTCCCACATGCTTCCATAGTTCAGCCACTATTGAGTCTCCTCCTGATGCTTTGTTGTTTTTCAAGGACTGGGTGATTTCTATTAGTTCTTCTTTCGTCGGTGGTTGCGAGTTTGGATGCTTGGTGCTCTTCTGGTAATCAAATAATGTGTCAGGTGAGTCACATTCAACAGATTCTGGAAGTACACGGCCAGAAGGCAGTCGTCTGTATCGTTGTCGGCTAGCTTCCCATCTGGTCCTCTGAGGTGAAGATTAGGTGGACAGTAGTGGCTTAGGTTCCGTTTAAAACCTCTGTAGAAATACCTGGTGTTGTTTTACTTGAAGTCGTCATCCAGTTGCGTCAATTGGTCTTTTGCGAACCGCCGTTGTCTGATGGTTCTAGCAGTTACATTTCGTTGTTCTATAAACTTGTCTCTCTTCTCTTGTTTCTTCTGCGAGTTCCACTTCAGCCAGGCCATCTGTCTCAGCATCACTGCTTCCTAACAGGTAGTCGTCCACCTGCCACGTTTCTTTTGTTTCAGTAATGGTGCACTCTCTGTGGCCACTTTCACTATGTTGTTCCTCAATTTATCCCAATATCTACTTTCCAGTGTTTCCAATTTCTCTGCGAATTGGTTGCAAGTTCGAAGTTTCTCTGTATCTCACTTAGTAAGCTTGAGTGACTTGATTCTCTTAGTGTTCCTAGGCGGAATTCTCAGCTTTATTTTGGAGAGGTAGTCGTCAGAGTACAAATTTGCTCCTCTCAA